>NW_021939396.1:40078007-40078790 GCF_001715985.3 Manacus vitellinus
AAAGATAAACTCCTTTTTGAAATAAACAGCATTCATATGAACCACTTTTTTATCCTTTACTTGATACGTATACAAGTATATGTACCTCAGACAAAGAATTTCTTTATTGCTCAGTATTCAAGATGTATTAGATGGCACCCAGAATTTCTCTGTTTATTCCACATCCCAGTAGCAAAGGACTGTCTCGGGGCAGCCATTCCTATCCAGCTCTCCTGTTCCCCTACAGATCCTGAGAGCAAAGTGTTTTGCCCTTTAGCTTCAAATTCTTTCTGATATCTGAACACAGAGAAGATAACAACTACTTTTGCCTATTGCTTCCGTTACATAGGAAGCCCACGCTCTGTTACTTGGGTGAGAATTTTCCCTACATACGCTATGCAGGGATATGTGATGTAGAAGGTATTTTTACTCTCTTTCTTTACTTTTGGGGTGCCTACACAATCAGACAAACTATAGTGATACAAATATTACAGTATTGATATAATTATGAGTTCATAAGTTTTCATGGTCTTAACCGATCAGCTAATACTAATGCAAACACATTGCAAACCTGTACTTGCGTCACTGAGAAGCAAAATCCCATCCCCTGGAGCCATGCAGTGCACATACACTACTAAAATCAACAGAAGGAGTTGGTTGATAATCGTCGTCGTGGCCAGTCTTCACGAATGAAGATTTGGGAAAGGTCATTACCCTTCGAGCCTGCGCAGTGGATTTTTTAGGTGAGACACAGTGTGCGCTGAACTGAGCCCACCCTTTAATCCTAAGGTTCATCTGCCGGGG
>NW_021939396.1:41389631-41486373 GCF_001715985.3 Manacus vitellinus
TTATATAGAACACTAATACTGAGCCAGCTTTCCTCTTTAACACTTGTGAGGCACTGTTATTGAGAATCAAAAATAAAAGAATGATAAAAATACAGAATTACCCAGAGAGCAAACACACTGTAGGAAAATGCTATTCCTCTTCCACATCTAGAGCACCCCTAGCCCTGCAAGCTCAGGATACATGACACTTAAAAGACGTGGGAGACAGAAAGCTGTGGGAAGGCAAGTCATAAGGCTATTCCTTGTACTTGCCAAAGAAAATGTCACCACATCTACTGTTTGCCACAAAGAGCTGAGGATGAGGGTCAAATGTCAGCATGGGGGGTAGAAACTGGCAGCCAAGAAAGAAGAGGTGGGCAGATGCCTGTGGGGTCTGCCATGAGAAAAAAAAAGCATCTTACAAACCTGTTCACTACAAGTCCCACATTCATAACTGTTTCCAAATGGAAGGCTGTGAAAAGCCAAAGCAAACATTCTCAATTCTTTTTGAACCCATCACACAATATAGGAAAAATATGTGCATTTTATGGTTTGAGGGCACAACCTTTTAATTATGTGTTTGCATTGTCATGTCCAAGACCTTTTTTCTCCCCAAAAATTAATATTTCCTCAAGCAATGCAGCTATTTATCTTGGATGAACATGAATTGAAACAGAATCTGCCTCTGCAGAGAGAGGGACAGAAGAGTTAGAACGTGACACCTAGGGGAATTCAGAACACACTGCAACACAATCCTCATAATTTTTCCAGTGCCTTTTCAACTCAATTTCCTCCAGTTCTCTTAAGAATTTCCAGCTATTGTTTTGCATATGCTGTATGTGCAGGACCACAGAGGCACTTTGAAAACAGAGTATAAGTGCAGGTAATGGGGTAGGTAGGGAGAAACTGAAGCAAATAAAATGCAGGAATTTTCTCTGTACTAGAGCTGAATGAAAAGCAGTTCTGTCATCCAAGACCAGCAAGTGTTCTGGCACATAATCACCTCTCACTTCTCTGTGATAAAGCTCAGCCTCACGATCTAAGGAAGATGTCAATCAACTGCTTTTGCCACTAACAACTTATAGGTGCAGAAAGACCGCAAAGTAATGGTTTACAAATGATATTTAAATTAAAATATATTGAGCCATTGCAAGAAAATTCAGGCCTATTTTGGAAAAGACATTACATTTAGTCATAATTGGGGCTCTCAAAAAACTTACATCTAGTGTTCAAGCATCAACTTTTCCCCCCTTCAAGTCTTAAAGACTTGAAGGCCAACAATTGGCCAACAATTCATACAGTAACTTCCAAAAGATGCATAACACCAAGGACAGAAGCAGAAATACCAGAGTCCATTTTTACTTAATGGATAAGTAAGTGCTAAAGCACCAAGAAGATACTGAAGGAGGACTGTTTCCATAACCAATCTAATTATTATTTCACAATAGAGAAGTTTTTATGAACATACAACACCTTTCAAGATAGAATGTAAAATAAAAAAAGAACCACACAACCAAAAAAACCAAAACCACAACAACAACAACAACCAAAACCAAAAAACAACTTCCTAAGCAATTTACACAACCTACCACTAACATGGACCCAACTTGGCGTGAGTGCCAATAAACAACTACTTAATCAAACACTGTGCAACAGTGTACTAGGAGGGAAAATCCAGGCTTAGTCACTCTGTGTGAATTTTGACATCTGCAAAGATTTTAATGAGATTCTTTTGGGCAAAGCCAGGTGGGTAGCCAAGTCTGGGTTTAGTCATGGGTGAAATTTCCACACACACTAATACTCACAGGCCTTGAATGTCCTGCCGTGGAAGAATGAAAACTTCCCCCTTGTGACCTCAACTTCACTTCTCTGTTGACTAAGCTGAATTGCAGCTGTGCCTTACAACTCACCATCCCCAGGTGTTGCAATCAAGGAGAGCAAAGAACATCCTCTCTAAGTATAAGAGTATCATGTGCAAATACTTTAGCTTCCAGAAGTTTGCCTGGAAAGTACTGTAGTGCAGACTCAAGATGCTCTGTTACAAGAGGAGGGGACCAGGAAACAGAAATATTAAATGTGTTCCAAATGAATTTCAAAATTTTGAAATCTATGAGGCATAACTTGACCAGAGAGACCTGTGAGGCTTTCCATTAGACCACTTGCCTATACTACTGTAAGTCCTTCACTTACTCCATCCAGAAACCCATATTCAACCCCAGCATTAATAGGTACATTGTACAAGGCCCTCATACCTCATGGAAGTCAATTCACAAGGCAAGCAGAGTGATCTACTATTGTTTCCTAATCCAGAAGAAACATCCTTTTTCTTGTTTGTAAACCACTGATGGTATTATCGTTTCTGTAACCTCAAAAAAATTAAAAATAGGAGAAAGAATTTCTCAGTCAAAGTGTTATTTTCAAACTTACATTTCACAGGTAAAAGTTCCAAAAAACCCCCAAAACAAAACAAAAGAACTTTTTTCAGGCAAGCTTGAAACAGACAGGCCAATAATTTATTTCTCTCTGGTTCAATGTGCATGGGACAGTGGTGGTTTATTTAGCTGCAGCAGCAAATGCTCAACTCAACCTTGGCTACAAAAATACCTGAAAACTCAACATACTTACCATTATCACAGTGATGGAGATGGTAAGTCTTGACACTCCACTGGAAAAGGAGGCAGCTCCAATGGCAGTAAAGAAACCTGGATCAATCCACACTCCATGTTCATTGGTTTGAACACCAAAAATGGAAACAAGGATCAATCCCATTATCCTGCCATACAAAGCTCCTGTATACCTGTACACATGAAGAAGAGCAATCCTCTTGGCAGTTTCCTAGAAATGCTTCTAATATTCTGCTGATCCCAGATTAATTTTGTCAACTTCTGTAGAGACTCCGTCCCCACAACCTTCCTTAGTATGGGCATTTACTTAGCACCAATCAGCTATCACAAAGCTGCCAGATTTACCATACCTTGAAGGAAAAAAGACTAACGGTATGTCTGTCTTAATGTCCTTCAAAGCCAAATGAGGATTGACCTTATAGCAATAGTCAAAACTATAGGTCACTGATATACACACTGGGCTATTTCAGTTTATAAGGCCACACTTCTAGAGCTCCAGCCTCATATAATTTCTTAAAATTAAGTCTATCTGCACTCCATAAACCTGGTAAGTAAAATATTACAGCCATGTAACAAATGGGCAAAAAGAAGTAATAGGTATTAATGATCTGCCCAAAAGTAACCAGGAATGAAGCTGTGAAGAGAACTCAGGAGTCCTCAAACCAACCAACACCGCAGAGCTAAACCAAAATGTAGCACAGTTGAGCAGGTAATTGCTGATGTAATACACAAAATTTCATTCTATATGCAAGGAATTAAATATACATATTCAAGTGTCAGACAACAAACCAGACTTGTACATTCACTTTCCAGAAATGGTGAATTACTATTATTTATACAATCGCCATATACATGATATATATTATCTGATTTTTTTTTTTTGATTGTGCATGGGGGAATTACCTCAAATGGTAGAGTGCTTGCTTAGCATGTAAAAGGTAGCGGGATCTATGCCCGCATTCTCCAGTGTCATGTTTTGATGTATGTACTGGGGAATGAGAGGCTGGAAAGCAGTGCCATGGAAAGGGACCTGGGGATCCTGGTTAATGGCAAGTTGAATATGAGTCAGCAGCCAGGAAGGCCAACCATGTCGGGGGGGCATCAGGCAAAGCGTCGCCAGCCGGTCGAGGGAGGGGATTGTCCTGCTCTGCTCTGCACTGGTGAGGCCTCACCTTGAATATTGTGTGCAGTTTTGGGCACCACAAGATAAGAAGGATATTAAGCCATTAGAGTGTATCTGAAGGAGGGCAACAAAGATGATGAAGGGCCTTGAGGGGAAGCTGTATGAGGAGCAGCTCAGGTCACTTGGTCTGTTCACCCTGGAGAAGAGGAGACTGAGGGGAGACCTCATTGCAGTTACAACTTCCTTGTGAGGGGAAGAGGAGGGGAAGGCACTGATCTTTTCTCTGTGGTGACCAGTGACAGGACCTGAGGGAATGGCCAGAAGCTGTGTCAGGGGAGTTTTAGGTCAGATAGTAGAAAAGGGTTTTTCAGCCAGCAGATGGCTGGACCCTGGAACAGGCTCACTAGGAAAGTGGTGATGGCACCAAGCTCATCAGAGTTCAAGAAGCATTTGGACAATGCTCTCAGGCACATGGTGTGATTGTTGGTGTAATGCAGGGCCAGGAGGTGGACTTTGATGATCTTAGTGGATCCCTTTCAGTTCAGGATATTCTGTGACTCTATGATTTGAGGAGGATCGTCTTGCACCATTACACAACTTTTTCCAATTTATTCATACAATGGACCTATTTGATTGATGGATGCAGTTCTGGAATTGTTTTTAAAACTATATACAGTTCTACAATGTTTACAAAAATTAGGTTATCAGTTAAGAAACATGGGTGCTGGCAGATAGACTTGACCATATCTATTCAGCCAAGAATCCCATGTTTCAACAAACACTATATATTAAAAATTGACTTAGACAACATTTTGGGAAGGGCAGGAAGTGAATACACAGGGATAGAGCAATGGCAGAAAGCTGTGCACACAACTAATTCTTTTTAGACTTTTTTTCAGTATTTGAATTGCATTATGCACTCTTCAGCCATGACTCCTTGCTTGCTGAACATTAAGCCTCTCAGCATTACTGTAAGAACCTTGCTCTACTCTACAACAGCTTTCTAAAAACTACAACAAGAGACCCAGTTGTAGTTTTCTCCAAAGTCTAGGGTGTTGATTTTCAAGATTAAGGTTCAGGCTATTACGTGCATAAGAAACAGATGAAGAGTCTGGATCTGAACCCGTATTTTTACAGTTACAGAGATGGAGCCAGAAACTGAGGCTCCTTCTGGGTCCCCAAAGGATTCAAATGCTCTATACTTGGAAAGTCCACAGTTCTGGCTATGGTCCTTGCACAGCTATTGTCAGACTATATTTCTTCATTCTTTTCCACAATTTTAGCATCTCTTTCCAAGCAAACCATCCTATTCTACCTATATAGCCTCCTCCAAGCACTCATAGCTTTGCTATTGCCAAGCTTTCAACCTCCAATTCAGATTGTTACTAGTCAACACAGGCCTTTTGTAGAGGAAGTGCAAACCAGGATGGGTGGAGCTTACAGCACAGAATAATCAGGCCACTGGCAACTGCAGAACCTGCCATTCAACAGCTAAGGATGAAATAAAATGCCAAAGCAGTGCACAGGGATATGTATCCAAATTTTTCATGAGTCCCATGTTCAAAAAGATATGTGATCCCTTACTTCCCATTTTCAACTGGAAGTGCAGCAGCTGCAACACAGACGAAGACATGTGCAGAGATAGAAAATATTAAAAGGTTCCTTTACAAAAATGCAGTTTGTAGTAGTTCTCATTTGCCTAAACTTTATTAAAAAAGCAGACTTTTCATGACAGCTTCAGCATCTGGGGCACTTCCAGGAAAATAAGGAATATACATTCTCTCCAGTCTGGTTCTCTGTGATGTTAATCCTGATCTAAATAAAGAGAAACTACAGCCATTTAAGCCAAAGAAAAGCAACAGTACTACTTCAGCAGGGCTCTTTCCCCATTCCTTTCAGAGGCAGTAACTCAGCATCTTCCCAGCACATTTGGCTCAAATATGGAACTTAGTTCTGATATGTCAGAAGGGAGCACTGCATTACTTTAAAGAAAACCTGTGTTATGAGCAAATATACCTTGATATCGCCTCAAGTTATTTCACTTTCTTCCCAGGTATCAATCACTTAGCTCCCCTTACCTTGACTGAAGGTTTGATTAGAATATCTGACTTCATCTGGACCAATCCATGTGCTTGAGGAACAGCTATATTCTGAACTTTCCCTCTTGAGCTGATTTATGCTTAAATATTAAAAACAAACAAAAGAATTATTATGGATGAATATAACTTACCTTACTGCCTGTCCAGAATGTAGCTACTAGAAATACATCTTACACAAGAAGCCACCTTTCCCTTATATTTCCCAATTAAGTTGTTTTGTTAACTAATAAATCTAGTTTACTAGATCAGTTTATTATTTATTCTACTAATCTATCTGGTTTATTACATAAACTTCCTCATGCCAAAACTCAAAATTCCCCAAACAAGGAATCACTTTACGCTGCCTAAACCCAGAAAACAAGGGAAAAAAATTATTAAAATGCACAACCTGGCCTTGATCTCTTTGTCCACACAACATTGTAACTCTATAAAACAGGATTATCCGACCAAAAATGAAGCATTGCTGACAGCAAACACTTTGGTGGGTAAGCTCAGCATCCCAAGCTGATAGAAGCATTTGCAGTTAGAAAGCTTTGCACTGGAGAGCGCCATGGAGAGCTGGAAGGACTTAGAGGTCTCCTCTTCCACAGCAGCACAGGCTATACTCAAACCACACCTAAAAGATGTTTGTCCAACATGTTCTTAAAGCTCTCCTCTGGTAAATACTGGCACCAGTTATTTCAACATTTTGCAACATAGACTGCCGGTTATCATGCTGACCACAGCCAGCATTTCTGCACAGCACTACTATTCCTGGACACTTTCTCAATCTCTGTCATCTGGAACAATTGAACTCTCCAAGCAGGTATGACTTCCTTCTTCCAGTTTGGAAAGCCTCCAGCATGTTTCGGACATCACCACAACCTAAACAGTAAAAATATAAACTCTGTTCCTGGAACAAAGAGCAGGAGATCTCTGTTATTTGACCCACTTGATCCCCACTCAGAACTACAAGGAAAACTTAAAATGCAGCCAACATCTAGTGCTTAAAAATTTCTTCCAGACCCAAGATTGGCAACAAAAGGGACATAAGATACTTCCCAATCCTGTATTAGCTTTTTACATTATTCCAACCACTCAAACAAGAATATATTCCAAATTCATAATAGTCAATAAAAAACCAAAAACCTGATTACTCTGTCCTGCTTTAGAAGTCATATGACTGTGTAACTCACTTATATCAAAGACTCAAGTTCTATACATGTCTTTGCTACCAGTAAAGGATTGCATACACAAAAAACAGCACAACTGAGAAGCAATTTGAAGCTTGCAGCAATGCCAAAATAACAGAGAGAGAAACAACAGAAGAAAGGTTGTTTTACAATTAAAGTACAAATGGTTGAGCAAGAAGAACAAAGCACAGACAACGGAGGTGTAGGACTTTAGTTTACACATGGGGTTTTGTACCACTAACTCTTTCTGTTCGAAATCAGTATATTTAGTAGAGACAGATTTCTCCCTGGTGGAGGACTGCACTGCCACACTGCAGGAATACATGTGCAGTACTGAGACTTGCTGATGGAAGAAGCCCACTGCTTCTCTACCTCCTTCTCCTGCCTTCCCATGACCTCTTAGTCCTCCTTCTCCAAGGAATCCAAGTGCTTCTCCAAGTCCTACAAAACACTACTGAAAGAACTGTTCAGTATAAATGTATGAGGATAAGCTATGATAGAAGTGTTGTCATACTGGCATAGCCAAATACAGACCCATCTGGAGCTGCAGGTCTTTTACTATCACAGTTTAAGAGCAAAACCGTACACTTGACTGAGTTGGATCACTACAAAAGACAAAATTCAGTATCTTACAATTATTTTTTTTGTTATATAATTCTTATTGGATCTCTTAAAGTAGCAAGGGTGCTTATTACTAATCTGCTGGATCTAAAGAGGGTAATGATATTTATCTGCTTCTGGAGCACTGACTATCTCACATCATGCTGAGATGAGCCAAATCTAAATGATCCTAACCAAACTCTTACAACTGCAATCATAATTCCCTTTTTCAATTCCTAAGAACAGGAGAATAGTGAACAAGCTTCTTTTCCACATTTAGTCTTACTACAAACTTATTAGAGACATTGTCACTACTTTCAGCATTTGCATGGTCTTACAAAACCCAGAACAATTTGGTGCTTAATTCCTTTTCAGATCTATCCATTTTCAACAGGATATACTCCTTATAACTTGTAGTCACACCAAATAATAAATTGGCACTGAGACCATTCAGCCTCTAGGCTGCATCAGCATGACTATTTTTGATTCAGAAACAGAAAAAAAAAAAGCCATGAAATTATCGTGGTTTCAGATGTTTTTCCTTCAGAGCAAAAATAGTTTTGTTTTGAAAAATAACATTTTGCTAGCATTTAGTCCTTAAAATAAAAAAGGATGTCAGGGTGAGGAAAAAGGCTCTTCCCACAACAATCCAAATAGGCATAGACACCAAGTCCTGGTACCAAGTGACAAAGTTTGCTTTTATAAAGAATATGCAAATACATAATCTAGCAAACAATACTGAATCAGGTATTGCAAGTCAAATAACAGGCTAGAATTGGTGGCAAGCATGGAAAAGCATGTCTGCTTTCTATAAACTTAAATAAGCTGTTAAGAGTCCAATCACCAATGGCAAGTTATTCAGTTAAAGTTTGTTTTAAGCAACATAGAAATGATGCTGTCCCCTTGGAAGGAGGAGTTCATAAATTTTCCAGATTTATGAATTTGTAAAACTACAAGTTGGTAGTGACAACTGTGAAATCAAGCTGTCATTTAACCTTAATCTGAGCAATTCTTTTTCTACTTCCTCTGGATTCCTCACACATATTTTTCAAGAAAGCTTTTTGTACTGCAAAACCTGTATCAGATTCAAGGATCTCTTCAACAACATAACCTACAAAATCCTTAGCCATTCAGTCATATATTCCCTACCTGTTTATTAACACAGTATTTGCCATTTTAAGTCCCGGGATTACAGTTTCTGCTGTAGCCCCTGATGGGTTGCCTATTCATGTTCCTACAGAGAGGACTGATCACTTATGTCCCTCAGCCAATAGCAGTCAACAGGAGCTCAGAATAACAAAGGTTTTTCACCAGCTTCCAGTTCCAGTTTTCCAGTTCAAGCACAGCCTGTCTCCTATAGGCTAATATACCTATCTAAAAGGCCTAAAAACCTTTAAAAGCAAAATCAGGATTCTAAATTGAAAAAGTGCTCATGTGATACATACAGCCATTTTTCAGGCTCTTTTCATTTTTTTAGCTCCCTTTTGTTTGTTTCTTTCTTTCTCTTTTTTTTTTTTCTTTAATTTGACATGATAGCAAATGCCTCTCACTGGAGAAGTTTAAGTGTGATTAAATTTCAATGATTAAAAGATAAGTATGACTTTTGTCTTTACGTGAATTCATTTTAAACACTCAGCTATGACACACCTTTGGCTATTTTCCATCCCAAATCCTTGTAACAGCTAATTGGAAGAAACAGTTATTAACTGTATTCACATATATATGCTCATAGTGAGCCCCCCTACTTACATTTCTGAGTTGTTTCTCACCTGGTAGCTTCTCACAACAGGAATGAAAGAAAAGAAATATAGTAAATACACTGCAACAGTTGTCATACATACCTGCAGGCATTGTGAGATGTAAACTATTCTGAGATGTAAAAACGGACAAAAAAAAAAAAGTGAATTGTCTAAACTGACTAATGCCAGCAGTTACCACAAGGACTCTGTCCTTTTGTCTTGCCCATGTATCCGAAAAGATCACCATTTGCTCATAAGCAATGAGTAAGATTCATTCAGTCTAACTTCAGGGACTCAGTTGTTGCAACTGGATAATCGGTCTCCGACTCTGTGGCCATCAGAGACCACCGCTACCTCCAGAAGGACTTGAAGCATGTGGAATCCTCTACAAATGGACAGCCTCCCCACCATGCCCCACAGCAGGCAGTGGAAACACAGCCAGACAGAGTTCCTTGCAGGCTGCTGGCCCCTGACTGCAACTTGAGCACAGCAAGGGCTCAGGATCTGTGTCTTTCATTAAGGACCTGTTTTTCTGGTTGGTGCTTAAAATTATGCTGTGTGTCAGAAACGGTCCACTGTTTCAATTTAAATTCCTCCCTACTTATGCAGATTTGAAGTCCCTGGTCAGTATGAACAGCTAAATACTTGTTTCTTACTTGCCAACTTATTACTTCCCTTCTCTCATAGGGAAGATGTTATGAAAGGACTAATATTTAGTTAATCAATGGAAATAAGTTCCTAGACATCATAGCAATACTAGACAGCTATAAAGCCTAATGTTGATTAGATGCTACACAGTAGAGACACAGCATTGCAATCCAAATGGATGAAGACACTTTATCAGGTCCTTCTAGTTTTCCACATATCCATTTTGAAGGAAGCATGAATGAAACCAAAAACATTTGAAATAGAGCACAGTAGAAGGTGTTTTCAATGGCCACTTTGCATTCACCAAAAGCAAAGGGAATTTTTTCATGAGATGACTACATTTCAGTGATGCTTATTTTTCAGTGCAACATAGTTCAATATAACACAGTTATATTTCATTAAAAACTCATGTTCATTTTTTTATCTTAATTGAGGTTAATTTACATTTCTGTATAAATGAAGATATGCCCAAAGTTAAAAAAAAAATAAATTAGAATATATTTAAGAAGACATCTGGAGAAAAAGTACTGGAACACACAACCGTAGTAGTAATATATTTTCCAAGCACAAAGTTTCATGCACTCTGTGGATCACTATAAAACAGTTCAGATAGCACATTTATAGAAACCTTCAAGCTGAGATTCAGCTCTGTGCAGCTGTGATGAATTGTCAGACAATTCTACCTCAAGTCTTTGTTTTCCTGTATCTCAAAGATTATAAGCTTATGGGCAGAACACATCTACATCAGATAGATGTAACTGGGAGTAGTTCAGCCTTCACAAAGCTCAGGTCAGGTTTTATTTCTGAAAACTTGACTCTGGGACAGTTCAAACCCAGGTCAATTTTTTGCCAAAGCTTCGAAGTCCAAAGGGAGCTAGGAGGACAGATAGCCTGGAGCCAGTGGTTACATATTTAAAGCAGTAGCCTATCTTCACAGCTTGGTAAAAAAGAAAATAATCCTCTCAAGTATCCTTTTAAAGTTTTGACAGCTTATATATTAAGTATATATGCATATATTCTTAAATTGTCCACCCTGCCCATGGAAACACTGAGCTTTTGGAACAGAAGCATTAGTCAACGTGAATAAAAAAAATAGAGAAGAAAGATAGCTCTGCCAGATTCTTGGCAAAACATTATCTACATCGTGATTTCCTCACAGAGAGAAAGGTGATGAACTGAGGAGAAGCAAATAAAGGCCAAGGAGCAGAAGGGCACTTAGGAAGACAGCTTTGTCTAATCTATGGGCTGAAGATTAGATATTCAATTCCAGTCAAAGGAATGGTACTCCGGGTTATGTTGTGGGTGTGGAAGATACCACGATGGGTTCTTTCCAAGTTTAAATGCAAACTGGTTTAAACAAGATTATTTTTGGTTAAAGTCACTGTGACATAGTTTCTTTCAGTTGCTTGATTATGTGAGTTTATTTTTTTAAAAAAAAGTATGGTTCTCTCAGATCAAACAGTTTCTTTCCTGCCTTTTTCTGCCAAGTTATAATAAAATAAGGACTGTGACCTGAGTAGGATCTTCTAGAGCTAAGAAAAAAGGAAAAACAGTCTGAATAAGAGTTCATGCTACAAAGTTAAGGTAAAAAAACAGTATTAAAAAAAATACAGGATTAAGGTAAAAATATATAAACAGAAGAGCTCTTGTAAGCACTACAACCCTACAAAACACATGCTGTTCTCCCAGTTTCAGGTATGATCTGGCAAGGTGCTAATGGCCCCATGAACTTTTGGAGTCAGTAAGACACCACTCTTAAACAACATAAAATAACTCTTAGGAGGTGCTTTCTTTATATGTGACACTAAATCTTTGCTAGCTGATCTTACATTTAATCCTATAGTGTCTTCTAACATACTGGCTCTTACTGGCTTCTGTTGATGCATGTTTTGGTTTTCATTCCAAAGAGTAATGAGTGTTTTTTACATGCTTAACCAGTTTAGCAACATCTTTGTAATGTATGATGAGAAAGCCAAAGCTTTCCCAATAGTAGGGGAAACAGCTGTCAAACACAGCACTCCGGCTCCAAACTGTTAAAATAAAAATTGTTACAAAGCTGACCTCTTGCAAATAGAGGTACTTTGGAAACTATGGCTTTTCTACAGGACTAATGGGAGTCACACGTGGGACTCTGCTCCTCGTCCTGCTGGTTTGAAAACTGGATTTGGGTTAGGATGTCTCTTTGCAGTGCTCAACAGCACAAAGCCACAAACTCTTTGCAAGACCTGAGATTAAAGCTGTAGCACAATGTGAGAAGGCTGGTCAGGGGAAAGGTTCTCCCTGGAGCCAAGAAATCCAATTTTTCCTACAGTCCTTACTCACTCCTTCAAACATGGAAACAAAAAGCTTGAAGTTAGCTTCCTTGGGCTGTCTTGTCTCAGCAGATGCTGAGCCAACACAGCTGCCAACATCCTGCCGCTAAGAGGAGCTGAAATTCAGCTGTCATCGCCAGCACAGGCATGCTCCAGCACAGTCCTTTCACCAGGATCCCTCCTTCCTCTTTTCTTCCTACCTGAGGTCAGATTTCACCTCTGATGTGCCAACAGAGAACCCAACAAGTAAGGTTGCTGTTCTGAGCAAGGAGCAGGACTAGGCAGAGGAGGAGGCAGACTGCCAGAGCACATACAGAACTCTTCTGACCCTATGTATGGAGAGGCAAACCAATGGGAAACAGTCTGTGGAGAGCTTACAGAGACTTAGCCATGCGCCTCGACCTATGGTTATTTACGCTTTTAGCTCAACAGTTTCCCCTCTCATATTTAAAATACTAATTGTTTTCTTCCCAGTATCATCCATGTTGTTAATGCAAGTCAAGATGATTGCCTTTCCCTGAAACTTACATCTTTTTGCTGGCTTGGAGTAGAAGCTGCTGAAGGAATGCCTGGGGCTGACAAGAGGAGAGCATCTACATGGCCAACTCACTGGTTTACAATCAAGCAGCCCTCTCTCCAGGAGAGAGGGAAGAGAAAGTACACAACAGTATTTACAGAAAACATATGTGAATACATAATACACACTGGCAAGTCTGCCTAAAAGAGGGCAGAAGAAAGGGGCTTCAGTGTGCATCAGTTTCGCTAAAGATATGTCATCTCAACACTTCAAAGGATCAGAAAACTCCTCAGAAGCACTTCATCAAAAATACTGGAAATAAAGGAAACTTATGACAAACAGGTATTCATTGGAAAAACTTGCAGAGAAGCCTAAATTCACACAATTTACTAAAAGTGCAGTAGAAAAGTTCTGAAGGTTTCCTTCCTTCAAATTTAATCATAGGATAGTATGCACTGAAAGGGACCTTCAAGATCATCTAATTCCAATACCTCTGCCATGGGCAGGGACATCTTCCACCAAACAAGGTTGTTCAAAGCCCCATCCAACTTGGCCTTGAACACTTCCAGGGATGGGGAATCCACAATTTCTCTGGGCAACCTGGCCCTACAACCTTCACAGTAAAGAATTTCTTCTCAATATCTAATCTAAACCTACTCTCTTTCAGTTTGAAGCCACTGTCACTTGTTCTATTACTAAATGCTCTTGTAAAAGTCCCTCTCCAGGCTTCCTGCAGGTCCTCTTTAGGTACTGGAAAGCTACAAGTTCTCCTCAGAGCCTTCTCGTTCTCCAGGCTGAACAATCCCAACTCTCTCATCTGTCTTTAAAGGACTATTAAGTTCATAATGTTCTTCATAACAAAATACTTAAGTTATAACCAAAGCATAAAATTGAAAAGTATGAAAATGATAAAAATATGGGAACCTTCTGTGTAAGATAAAACAAAGGCAGGTATTCTTCCCAAGAATGCCAAGGCAGTGGAAGGATTAAAAAAAAGGTTTATTTCAGATGCGAGGACCATTTCTCAAGGATGCTATGCAGCTGGCCTCCAGAGAAAAAAGGCAATACTCTGCCTTCTCCAAGCCTTTTGTATCTTCTTTCTCTCCTCCCCCCACCCCCTCTGGCCCAAGGAGGCCTTAAACATGTCTGCAAACATGTTATCTCTGTGCATACCCGGGAGAGAGAGAGCTTGCTCACAGCTTCTCCCTGGGACTTTCTCTGAAATGCAGAAGGAAGGAAAAAAAAAAAATCTAACCCATTTGAGAACGCATTTTGCAGTCTTCCTAAGTGAAACCAGTTCTAGGTTTGCGTTAGAAATTCTTCCTAAATTCCACCTTTCCCTTATATTTTGCCTATACCCTTCTTCTTCCAATGGCATGTCCCTCCCCAAAGCCATACAACACTAAACAGAAACTCCAAAGCCTAGATGTAAAGTGGCCCCATCATGTTTTATCAGGACATTTGAGCCTTCCATAGACTGCAAATAAATGGAAAAGCACACCAACACAACTGCTGCATATCACTAAGCTGATGTAGTATCATCAGAGTGAAACAGCAGTGAGGTAAAATAATTCAAGCATGAAAACCAAACTAAAACAAACAAACAAACAAAAAATATCTTCTCCATTCTCATATAACCACCAACATTAAGTACACATATGTATTTTGGAAATCTATATGTTTGCTGTACTTTGTTGCAATTATCAAGTACCAGCAGGTGAGATTCACTTTTCAAGCCAGCAATTAATGACCTACATTAGCCACTGTAAATATTGTAGAATCAAGAGAAACATATTATTTACTTACTAGGATAAGCACAGCCTCCAACAGCTTGCTTGTTTTTCTAGGGGATAATTTTGGAATTGAATTAAAGAACTGCATACGTAGTTTATTAACCTTTATATTTAGGGAAACAAAGAAAGCTCCTAGAAGACCTCCAAACACACCAAGGAGGATGGTCAGAATGAAGGCCAAGATGTTCATGTCCAGTAAGTTCTTAACCTGAGTCAAAGAAAGGAGAAAAAATGTCCTGAGCATCCTGCCAGTGACATGAACTATTGCACCCTCTCTCACAAAACCCGATACTTCAAAGTTATTTCTGTACAGGAAATAAATCTCTCCTTGTGGTTTAGGTAATTCAGCTAATTAATTTGAAGCTGATCTCTTCTTGCACACCTCCCAGGAGTGGAAACAAGCAGGTGTGCACTGGTGCTGGCAGACATAGCAGAAACCTCTGTGATGTACTTCACTTACCACTAGCACTCAGCACTCAAGTTACATCCAAATAACATGACATGATGGCCTTAATGAGCACTTCAAAAGACTGATGAACCCAAGCTTTGCTGAATGTTCACTTATTAAGTGTCAACTTGCATCCATGTGCATTGAGATAATTTATAAGTAAATTTATATAAGTAAAACTGTGGAAATTGATGCCGAGCTAGAACAACTTGCAGAACAACAAATCACAAGCACAGAACATAATCTGGCAGCTGTAATAGTAATTGAATTTTCTGCTTGACTCCTCAACAAGCAGCAAGGATGAAAGCAATATCATGTTTTAATTTTATCTTCCAGTCAACAAAAAGGGGTCAACAGGTTGGTGGCAATCTATTAAAAGCTGTGATGATATTATTTCCCTAGCCCAAGCTTAGGGTTACACAGCTTTTTGTTATGATTGGGATCTGGACAAAGTAAGAGATCACAAAATGCAAAAAAATCTACATGGCAAGAAGCAGGAAGGGCACATGTCAAGGGTTGCCTGCAATAAAACCCCCTAAACTGGTATAATCTTGGGGGTAGGGGACAGGAGAAACTGTCAGGTGTCAGTCTGCCTTGAATTGCTTCACCTTGAGCTCCTCTTACTGTTCAAACTCTTTTCTTCTTCCTTCTCTTCTTCTTGAACTTTAATCTTATTCTTGGTCTTGCTACAGCTAGCCTAGAGTTTAACAAATTCACCAGGTGTCTGTACTAAACACGGGTGGTATTTCCTGAGAGGAGAAATGCCAGGGTCAAAACCCACCCAGGCTTCAAGGGGTGGTTCACAGGGTGCTGCAGAAACTGGGTCTGGAAGAGAATGCCTAGCCATTCCTAGGCACCAGAAGATCGACACCCGCAAGCCTACACTTGCAGGGACTACAACAGGACTACAACAGTCATATATGTAGGTACTCTGTGTACTAAGAAAAACATTAATAATGCTATTTTTAACAATAGCTGTAACAATATCCATGTTTTTCCAAAGAATTTAAAGGGATCTAATGTTTAAGGCATTGAAATTCCAAGAGAAGTAGCCTAATTTGAAGTAGAAAAACATCTGTTTTATTTACTGCAGGATCGAAATATCTTGCATTACATTCTTTCTAATTCCAATCCTTCACTAAAACTAAAAATAGACAGCTCGATTTTATTATTTTTTCTCCCTACCTCCATTTTTCCAAAGGAAAAGATATACTGAGGTATTTGCTTTAAGGTAATATATGCACATTTCACTGCATGTGTGTGGCAATAAAAGTAAAGTCAAGACAGCCAGCATGTTCTACATGCTGGGAATGAAAGGTGGCACAGTATACTGTTTGTTTTTGTTGTAATATCAACCATGAGCTTTGGCCAGTCATCAAGAAAAAAATGGTATCTACAGAGCAAATTTCACCTTTAGAATTAATCCAATGGTCTAAGTAAAAATAAAGTGAAGTTTCCTGAAAATCTCATGCTCTGGAGTACAATAAAATCCCCTTGTAACATTATCCTAGGTAGAATGAAACTAAAAAAAATAATAAAACAAAATCATCATTTTCTTGAGAAACATAACCCACAAGCTTTAAACTCAGAGTTTATCTACTGTAAACTGTGTTTGCTTAATGCCACAAAATATACAAGAAGCAAAATTTCCCCTGAGCCCCATGCCCAAATATTTCTGGTTATCTGTACCATATTGAGAGCCAAAAACTATTGAACCCTGCCAGAAGTTATGTTGTTAATAATTTTAGCTAACTTTTCCCTCTAAGATAGAAGGAAAGAAAATCCACTGCTCTTTCCAGAAAACATCCTGAACTGAGTGTTAAAAGAGCAATGCTTATTGTAAAATAGCAACTGAAGTGAATCCACTTTCCCCTGGGTGTGCAGCTGTTAATTACAAAACACTTTGGCTTCAGCAATGAATCTGGCTTCAGAACGCCTGACCTCTTTCCTGCTCACATAGTCTCACCTTTCTGCCACAAACTTTTATCTTCTTGGTGTGTAACTGCAGCTGTTTGGGGGCTACACTATGAGTTGGTCCACAAAAAGGGTTTGGGCCGAAAACCCATGTCTTCTCTATTTTCCCCTGCTAAACTAGTGGTAAAGCAAATATTTCAGGGAGCATGCACACAAAAAATATTGCCCATTTTCCCAACCAAGGTATAGCTACAGTGAGAAATGCCATAATCTTTTTAGTTTCTGCATTGCTAGAGATATACAAGCCAAAAGAAATTCAGAGATAATTGAAAGTGCTCAGGCAATTGCCATAGGAAAAATTTATATAGTAGCAAAAAATGAATTAGGATTCAGAATACCAGAGTTTATTTCTAGCTCTCTAATTGATCTCCAAGTCAAATACAAAGAAGAATATTTAGGCAACAAGAAGGGAAGATCATGATACTTGCACATCACTATTGAATATTGCTATCTTGCAATAAAAATGAGTGAAAGACATGATAATAAAAGCAACTACTTTCAGGTGGACATAAGGTAAAATCCAAAGATAAGGCTGTGTCATGCTGGAAGGAATAAAGCAAAGGTAGGTGAGGCTGAAGGTCACCTCTGTTTTGCAACCAGGAACAAACAGTGATTACAGTTTTTCAAATGTTTAATCTGGAAGCACCAAGGAATAGGGGCACAGTACAGCACTGTCTGCAGCAACAGCTGAGAGCTTGATCCAGCCACAGGAGAGGACAGCCTATTTAAGAGCTTCTCTGCCTTTTCCTTTACTTCGAAATATCCCTCCTCTATCCAGCACCAACACAGAAAGTTATCTTAATAACCAATATGATTGGTTAATAAGCAAACAATAGATACTTTGTCTACTTGCTCGCTATAATTTAGAACAAAACAAATCTCTCTTGTATTTAAGTGGTCGCCAGATGTAAAGTGTAAAGACATCCATATCCACTGATCTGATAATTGTACATATCCCAGCCTTTCCCCTTCTCAGTCCCCCTTTCCTGCTTCTCCCCCAACAATAATGCTGAAGGAGACAAGTCTAAACTCCTGCATCTATTTTCCCCCACATCCACACAATATGTACCCAAAATAGAATTCTTTTCTCTGCCTCAAAAAATTCAAAATGGCCCCTGTAAACAAAGCCATAGAGTTAAGAGGACACTACACCCGTGGTGAAGGTGGCCATCAAGCAGCAGAATAAGCCTTGCCAGACCAGCCTTATGTCCCCGAACGAAGCCATCCTTCTCAAGCAAACAAGGGGGGGCATGAAATACCAAAGTTATGCCTGCTTCTGCAGCAGCCATAGTGAAACTGCATCTGCAACAGGTAGAAGAGTCAAAATTTGGGTAACAGAGGTAAAAAAGAGAAAAAAAAAATAACCATAATTTCCTGTCAAAGCTGGGTTTACGTGGCTGAATTTAAACACACGATGGTTTATTATAGGGTCATTAAAGTGCCTTGCATCTCTACAACATGAGTTCAGACGTGTCTTGACCTCTGACTGACAAAATCTCAACCCTGTAACATCATTTGGAGACCACTGTGCCATGACAGTGAGCTGCTGAACTAGCACCAACCATACTAAGGCCAGGAAGATGTTCCACTTCAAATCCTGCAACAGTGCAGTCACAGGAGTGAAACACTGCAGTGAAAAGAAAGGTAAGAAAGCTTACAATTCACTAGAGAATAAGAGTACATCCCTGGAGCCTGCAGGCTCAACATGCTGCCTCAATTTATAAATGTCTGATAAATCCACAGGGAACACTATACCTTGTCTCCCTCCCCGCAAAGATATGGAGCCCACATATGTCCCAACTTCTGTTGCTGTAAGCAGCACAAGGAGTTCAAATGCTGAAGATCTGCACTATGAGCCACTGCCAGTAAAGAAAAAAAGGAGGAAAAAGAAGGAGGAAAAAGAAGGAGAAAAAAGAGGGGGATAATAATTACACTATTATAAAAAGGCACAAGAACAATCTTCCTTTATATATCTATATTATATATTTTCCCATACACAACATAATTTGCTTTCCAAAATACCTATTTCATTCTATTAAAACAACATCCTGAATCAGACAAATGTTACATTTTTAATGGAGGACACAGTGTACAAAACAGAGAGAGGGATTTAGAAAGAGGAAATAAAATTATGCTTGAATTCTGTCTTAGAAAAATAGAATCAAGACCAGCCATTGCAGGAGTTACTGCAGTAATGCTGATACATCTAATGCACTAATCAATAGTGCTCACAAGCTTATAAAACTTGTATCCTCTGGATGTGCTACCTGAGACCTCAGGGGTAATTTACAGACATGCTGAGCACTCAGTACTAACTGAAGTCAACAAGTATACAGAACACTTGAACCTACTTTAACACCAAAAGACACTAGGGGAGTGGGAGTATGTCATCCTGGTCTTTGTGAAGAAGTGAGGTCTCAGACTGAAATTTGTCTCTGCTGCTCACCAACAACCCTCTCCATGAAGGGGACATCCATACAACCTGTCTCTCCCAGGATGGTTCCTGACTGTAAGCTAATGCTTCTTTCTAATTATACTGTAACTGGATTCTGCACAGAAAAACAAACATTTTTTATACTTTTCTGACTGCAATTGCTGATTTCTTCCATGAGTAACATTTTGTTTAATCATCACATCGCAGATTTATTTAAATGACTGATCTTAAAAGCCTAAAGGCAACGGAGATCCCACATCATCCCTTTGGTGCTTTTTGATTTACTTTTAAGCTACAGATAGTTCACAAGTGACTGTTTATTTGAAATCTTTCTATTTCTTTAGAAAATTAACACTCAGGAGTCTTTATCTTTACTTTAAAAAAATAAACAACATTGTCTAGAGTTTTATATGTCAACATGACAAAAATACCATCCAGATGACATAAACTGGTTGCAGTTTCTTTTTCTGGAAACTAATCTCATTAATTTCAGTAGAATTGTTCACATGAGAGAGTTTACCAGCATTATCTCACAGACATGCATGAGCAGAGAAGAGCCAGACTAAAAAAGTGTCACAAAAAATTTACTTTTTCAAAACTTGAAAAATAAAGCAAGGCCCACCCATGCACATTGTGCAATTCCCATCATCTCTTTTTTCCTGGGACAGCATCATTAATTTAAGGGTAGAGTCCATGTGTAAAAATCTTTCATTTTTCTCCCTCCTTATATAACCCAGAAGGCAATGGGAAAAAAAGTCTTCTGTATTAATGTATTAAACAACCTGTGAACTTTGTTTTAATTAAAGAACTCTTGTTTAATTAATCAACTTTCTTTTGATTAGAGTGGGTGGCTTTTTCCCTATTCCAAAATGACAAAGAGCAGAAAGATTTAAAGATTGCAAGTGCAGCATCTCTGTTTCCCTTCCAGATGCAATGGGCTCACTGATGACTCACCAGACACTCTGGGGCACTGAAGACATGTGGCAGGGCAGCCCTTGCAAACCAGGAGAGCACTAAAAGTGATGTCATACAATTGAAGGCACTCTTTGGTAAATCAGATGCAGCTAAAGGCAGAGGAGGACAGAGCCTTAGCCTGCGTGCAGCAGCAGAGCTAGATTGGTTTCAACAGATTTAAACATGGAATATGCTGAGTATGTCTTTTAAATATGCAAAGTACTGTTGACATAAAGGAGGAAGCTACTAAAGACTTTCAGATTCCTGACTCAGAGACTTAAATGTCTCTTCTGCAAGGGGTATTATGATGATAGTCCCTGAAATGCCTTTGAATGTTAATGTCTGCCCAAGTGTGGTGACATATCGGACTACAGCTTATCACTTCAATCATCTGTTCCCAGGTTAATGACCATAGCAGCCAGAACAGCCCTACTGCTAACAAAAGATGTGTAATGATTTAAATATTACAGTGTGTTCCCAGGCAGCACTTCAAACTGCATTTAAATGGGGTAAAAAAAATCCAAACCCTTAGTGAAATGAAAAATCTATTCATTGTATAATCTTGGAAGACTTTTCTACAAGACCTAAATTTGGAGCCTTTACAAATCTCTCAGAGGCTTTTAGCAACTTATGTGTGTTTATGTTTAATAAAAATGGTGGAGGGTTCCAACTAAATTAAATTAAACTAGCTCTTAATTCCTATGTTTTGAAAAGGCATCACGTTGATACTGTGATGACTTTATTCACGGAAAAATGATTCAGCTCTTTGGCTCATGCATCATTGTTACCAACCCAGCACAAAGGAAAAAAAGAAATCACAGCTGCAGTCTCTGAGCTCCCGGAGACAAATGTCTGAAAGCAAAGAAAACAAAAGAAACCAAAAGGGAGAGATAAACCTTGTTAAGCATTGTCTAGAAGGTTTGTGGCCACTGCTGACTAACCATGCACTCCTATTTTTGAACATCTGAGTCATCCTCTACAGCGCTACACCTCTGTGCAAATAAATAAATAAATAAATATAAACCCACTGAGCAACAGAAAATGTGAATGGATGGTCAGGAGAATAGCTTTGGTCAGGGTGGTGAAGAGGGAGAGAACAAACCTCAAGGATGAATACTTTCCAAAACCAAAACGGATCAGAAATAAAACAGTAAAACAGCCAACAAACAGTCTACATCCTATTAGCAGAGATCAATTTTACCATCTCTACTCAAGATATGGTTCCAAATAGGTAATAAAGTAGAGCAGGATTCTCCTCTAAATGATGAATAAAGGAAATTATGTCACTTTCCAAAACAAAAAGCCCAAAATCTGGCTTGCAGTTTCCAAGTTTGGTTATACTGCAACATAGTAAACTTTAAGATCTGCTCTGACCTAAAGAGCTGGAATGGGCAACCCTCCTCTGCCCCCTCACAAGGCTCAGACCACAACAGGGTGATGGGATTCTCTTCCTTTGTACATAAAAAGGCATAAAAACATGATCCTTCAAAAAGGCTATGAAGTCTACTTTTCCCCATGTAGAAACCTAGTATTACATTACTGCATGAACAACAAGCAGCTTCAACCCAACTTGCAATCTGCCACCTGCAGAGCAGTGCCTGGTTCCTGCGGTTGCCCTCAGCTGGCATTGGTGTCTGCTGTGTTTGCAAGCTGGAAATACAGACCCCAGAGGCCTGGCTGTCCATCACTGCATGCCTTGCACAGCCACTTACAGCACTTCTGCAGGTGTATGCAAAACTATTGCTGCTGTTGTGTGCAGCCACTTGAGACTGGCTACAAACTTTGCACAGTTAAAAGCAGTCACACGAGATGTAAAGCAACCGGCAGGCCATAGCTGTGGGACAGATGGCTTTTCAGAAACAAAACTGACTGCAGGTGTCCAGATAACTGCTTGCTGAGCATCACGGGGAACTGTGCTTAAAAAGATTGTGTTAAACAGATGTTGAATAGAAGTGCCATTCAAACACCAATAATTTCTGACAAGCCAGATGATGAACATGCGGAGCAAAAGGACTGTAAAGGAAAAAAAAAAAAAATAAAAAAAAGAAGACAGAAATAGAATCAACAATTATTAGATGTTGATGTGTTAGATGCATCTACGGACAGTTTTGCAGTCTGGCCCTCACCTTGCTCTGTTCACAAAAAAACTTCCCAGAATTAACAGAAAACATAGGTACACATATAACTTCTGGCTATGCACAAAAATTCAAGCTCCCCAGTGTTGCTACACACATATTGAGGGTAATGAGAGAGGAAAACAACTGACAAGGGCCTCTCTCCCAGACCCAGAACCCTGCCAGCCCTCCATGATGCCTGAAGCCAACTAGACTCTTATCTTGGCACAAACTAAGAGGCAGGGTGTACATGTGAACTTGTGTGATCTGTTCAGTCAGTTCAGACTTTGGAAAGCTTAAACCTGGTTAGTTATTGTATGTAAACCAGCAAACTCTGTTTTCCTGTTGCTGAATTTCAGGGTAAGTCCAGTAAAACATTCACTTTTTCTCTCACTATGCTGTTAATTGCCTGTCTATAATTAAATTGAACACAGTAGGATAGTAAATGACAGAACAGCTCAATGTTTTAGCCTTGCTGCCTCATAAAAGTACTAAACTGAGCTACATGCAATATCCACATAGTACAGCTAAATGAACAATCTAAAACCAACAGGAACTTTTATATGGACTGATGGTCTTTGGCTTAGGCCCCTTCCAAACACTTGAGTTTTCATGAGTTACACCAGTTGCCACTTATATTTATTTTATAAACACCACATGCTAAGTGTAAATTGCATCGCCACCACCGCTGATTTCACCCCAGACACCTTTATACAAGTTACGGGTGGTGGAATCCAGCTTTAGGCTGAAGTCCAAGAAAGACCTTTCCAATGGGGTTGTATAACTGACGGGGGAGGGAGTGGAGGGGTGTGTTAAATAAAATACTGAATCAACCAGTATATGGAAGAGCAGAAGATTCAGTTTATCACCGTGTTATTGATTTGTTGCATAGGAGATCTAACGCTCACCAGCACTGAGCCTGAAGAGAGAACCACCAAGGCCAGCCCTGACCAAAGCACACACAGCCAGGTCATGTGGGTGGACAAATAGATTACTACATCAGCACTCACAGACCAGGTCCTGCTTTTCAATCATCTTTTGTTCCACAAATTTCTGCGGGAAGAAGGTGTATGATAGGGAAAAAATCAAAACAAGCAGCACAGGCTCTTTAGAAGGATGGGAGTGAGTAAGGGTGAGGTGAATGATGACTTTCAGAGTCAAGTAATTTTTTTTTTCCAGGATTTCTTGCCCATCTCTAAAACATTATAAAGGATACGTTGTTACTCATCCAGACCTTTTTCAGGTCAAAAGCAGAGTTCAAGGACTTTAAGAACACACACAAGAAAACAGAACGAATTTTGCCTGAATAGAGGCTTCAAAGTCTTACATCAGTAATAATCTTCATGAATTTGCAGCTATATTCTGTAGACAGAATATACGTGAGCAAGCTCTTTCCTGCTTTATTTTAGCCAAAAGGATATCTCTCATACTGGGCATTCCAACTTTCAAAAAACATGTCCTGGTCATCCTGGGTTTTCGGTTGTTTTGTTTGTTTGTGTTTGGGCTGACCGCAGCACTGCTGTCTCCAGAACTCCTCAACTCCCACGTACTTCACTGTGATACATTGCGGGTGCAGTTCAAGCACATCCCTTGCATTTCTGAGGTCACCGTGTCATACCCAGACAGCGCAGCCTTCCCAGCAGCATCTGCCATCAAGTGTTTTGTAAATGCATTGTGCAGCACAGCCAAACAGCAAAGTAAAGTGCACGAAAAAGAGGTTTGCTCATCCGCAGCTGAAGGCAGTATTTAGATGGGAATATGTTCCAGAGCAGGAATTACATTTTGTAGTTACGTCAGAGCTCAGCTCCTGTCCCTCTGTATTAGCATAATACAATAGGACAAATTTTATAATACAATAGGACCAACGGTGTGTGTGTAACAGTGGTTCTGATGCCCTGGAGTCAAACTGTGGCTTCTTTCTATATATTCTTTATTTATACTTTGGTGGGTATATATACATACATACATGTATATACATACAAATGCATATATACACATTTGCATGTGTATTTATTCCACTGTTTATATATTTTATAAACATACACATAGTTTGTATAGAAAAAAAATCAGGGAAATAATATTCCAAAAGCATTATATATGCTTTCCCCATGTAAAACCCAAACTTGTTCATTTCTCTAATATTCCTGCTGATATATTCAGCTTCCATCTGCTGCACAGAATAACCCTTCCCTTGTATTTCTGTGAAGTGATTGAGATCTGTCCTTCAGCAGTTACCAGCAGTATTCCATTTTCTTGATTCCACAGAATACTGGAGGACACATCCACATATCCACTGCACTGGAGAGCCCAAAACCGGACCCAGTACTTCAGATGTGACCTCACCGGTGCTGAAGAGAGGGGAAGAATCACTTCCCTCAACCTGCTGGCAATACTCCTAATGCAGCCCAGGATGCTGTTGGTACCACAGCCTTGTGGTCTATCAAGCACTGCTTCCTTCCAGTTTTGCTTTTGCCCACAAGTTTGCTGAGGGTGCACCACAACATTGTCCCATCATCCAGGTCATTAGTGAAAATATCCAACAGTATTTGGCCCCAGTACTGACCTCTGGGGCACATCCATGATGACCAGCCTCCAGATGGACTTTGTGCCACTGATCATAATGCTTTGAGCCTAGGAGTTCTGCCAGCTAAATCCATCTCACTGTCCACTTATCTAACCCTTACACCATTAGTTTGTCTATGACAGTATTATGGGAGACACTGATGAAAGCCTTGCTAAAGCTGAAATGAAAACATCCACTGTTCCAGTCATCACATTGTAGAAGGTTGCTTTCCACTGTAAATCCATGCCAACTACTTCTTGTCCTTCATACAACTCCCGCTCCTAACTATGGTATGTTCTCCCTAAAGACCCTCTATCCAGCTACTGCAGTGCTACAGAAGTGTCAGCTATCCCACCACATCTGTGCAGACAAGGAGCTCATCTGCCATGCTCCAGACTCAGTGAGAGACCCCAAGCACTGCCCAGAGCCACAGATCTGCAGACCTACACTCTCTCTCAGCAGCTTGCTCTGGGCTGTAGCCTTTGCTGAGTCAGGGGCAATTTCTCTGCTGGCTGCTGGGGACCCCCAGCAGCTCCCTGCCACTGCTGCTGAGCAGAAAAGCACTGTCAGCCCAGACTCTGGCCTCCTTCTGCACAAATTGCTGGCTGCATTCTGTGCTTGATGGTTATACAGGGCTCCCCCAGCACCCACTGATGGGATTCCTGACCCTCCCTGGTTAGGATTCAGCTGGAACAAAAGCTCAAAGCCCCTTTCTCATAAGAAGCATTTTGGTATTTATACCATCTACCATAGATATCACAAGCTAAGTGAAAATTTTACCACCTGCTTCTCTCTACAGGTGAGAAAAGCAAGCAGTCAGAGTCAGTGATGCCTTAACATGTACATCTGGTTTACCCATTCAGTGATTTTTTACTATCACCATTCTAATTATCACAGAGACAATGGTATCCATCAAGGACAAATTAATAATTCCACAATATTCTATTACTGAAAATACAGCTTCCCCAGACACAGAAAGAAATAACATATCTGATACCAGGTCCACAGTCACTAAGTACCTTTATGAATCTTAATCCATTCCCTTGGATATCAACCATACCTAAAGCAGCACGTGCCTCTTGCGTACAAGCAGAAAGAGGAAGGCCACAGTATTTTAAAGTCTACTTTTATCAATCTCATAACAGGAACACCATCAGACATTACACTTTACTGGAGGCCAAGTTGTAGCAAAGGACACCAACGTGTGTGTACACAAAGGACTGCAGGGTATCTGATCTCCGCAGTCACCTAGATTGGCAGCACCTTTGTGTAGTTGCAACTTTACACTGTTGATTTTCTAATAAACAAACACAGAAAACGCCTCTCTGACTTTTTCTTGCTCACCTGCAGGTAATTTTCCACCAGGTTCCATTTCGATTTGATGAGTAAGTCAATTACCTGATGAATCAAAAACCCCGGCACCCCCACTGCTGTTCCAATTAGCCCCATCAGCAGCCATCGATCCCACTCTGTTCTAGAAACAGGAAAACACAGTTCTCTCTCAGATCATAGCACAGGACTATTTGCAATGCTACCTCTCACAAACACACAAGCTCCATTTTTAGAGCACTTTGATTATTAACTGTGACTGCCTGATCAAGAGGCTGTTCATGCCAATCTCTCTTTTAAAAGTGTACACTCAACAAAGTTCTACCTTCAGGTGAAAGCCATTTTCATTTGGGTAAGGAACATTGTTCGATTTCTTGGGTTTGGATTTGGTTTTTTTAATATACATGTAGCAGTGCAATCTGCTTTCAGATGCTGTTTGATGTCATGTCAAAATCTTTACATGACTCAGTAATTAAGCATTCTGTAGAGCACTCCGAATACGTTTCAAAGTAATCCCTGTTTTCAACTGCAAGTAATACACTGAGCACCTATCATGTAAATGTGCAAACCTTTACTTCCAGTTTCTATCTTTCCTAAACTTCCACTTCTAATAAAAATCATGCACCAATAATGACTGATTTATTTCTAGTATCATCTAGAACTAGAGCAGGCCTACTGAGATTCAAACACTATGGTTCCTCCGATTATACTAAATTTTTTTTTTTACAAACTCCATTAAAATTAAAATAATAATTACTTTTTAATTTTAGTTTAAAAATGAATTGTATTTTTACCATTAATTGCAATTAACTTCAAGAAAAGTCTCAGTAAGAAAACGTTCTCGCAAAGCTCTGCAAAGTCTCTTCCTCTTAAGCTGTATACATTGAGAAGTTAATGATTTAATTTTTTTTTTTGCATATTCAATAATCTGTGAAGAGCAAAGACATAAGCACTTACAAAAATGCTTTAAATTTCTTGGGCCCCTTCTACATTCAAAATATTTTCCTGTGTACAGAAACAATAAATAACATTTTCTTAATTCCTTCTGCTATTAGGCATCTCCCTGGAATGTCCAAATTACACATAGCTTTAGAGGCAACTTAACAGTACTTAAGGTAAGTTTACCTGTATTTTTTTTTGTTGTAGCCACTTTTTATTAAGTTTACTGTGTGAAGGCAAATAATCCAAACTCCCGTGGGCTATCAGGTGTTCTCTCTTGTCCTCCTTGCAGTGATAATATGCTAACCTGCTTCTGCTGATGCTGCATTGACTCCTAAAATCCTGAGAATTAATCAAATCAGGCCCATGACCTTTCGCTATTAACACCTCCTTGTCACCACTTCCCATGTGTGTCCTATGGGAAAAAAGTGATGATATTACGGTGGCCTCCAAGAATCTTTGGGATGCCAACAACAATTATGTGAGCCCAAGATCAGTCTCCTTGAGACTGAGAGAGGGAGGAACAGGAAATCACATGAAGATGGAGTAGTTGTGGTGCAGTGATTGGCTGCTTTGTGTTTGGCGTTGCCTTGTTGTGGCTGTGCATGAACACAGCACTGTCAAAGCAATGAAAACCTGTCCGAGCTGGTGCTCTCTGGTGAAGAAGTTATTCTAAGTACAGACCAACCACTGCAGCAACATTATTGCACCAGCTTCTTGCTGACTGTTCAAAGGACAGGGACATTTAAGCCATAGGGGCTTTGTCTGTTTCAAAGAGATGGTTACTTGCTGTGCTTTGGGCTGTCCACAGCTTTTGATCCACTAATCTAATCACACAATTAAATAAAACAAAATCTAGACTGCAGTGACATTCATTTAAACCCTGGATTTTCAGTTTGTTGCATAGGCAATCTAGAAAAGTTTATTCTCTAACACAGTTACCTTTGAATTCACATGTCAAATTTCTTTTTAGATAGACAAACCCAATCTGCTAGACTACCAAATGTACTACAGCTTGGATACTTTACTCCGGTACTTTGTAAATTGGCAGTTCAATCAGAGCAGAAAAAGACTTGATGAATGTCAAGTATTTACTGCAAAGAAAAATCAGTAACATGCTGTGTGTTTGCCACCTCCAAGGCGTGGCTTTCATTACCAAAGACAGAATAAAAAGGATTTCTGCTGCTCTCCACTAACCGGCATTTGGACCAATTTGAAAAGGTCTCATCTCAAATAATCATAGAATCACAGGACCATAGAATGGTTTCGGTTGGAAGGGATCTTAAAGATCATCTAGTCCTACCCCCTGTGCCATGGGCAGGGACACCTTCCACTAGACCAGGTTGCTCAGAGCTCCATTCAGCCTGGCCTTGAATACTGCTATGAACAGGGCATCCACAACTTCTCTGGGCAACCTGTTCCAGTGCCTCACCACCCTCACAGGGAAGAATTTTTTCCTAATATCTGATCTAACCCCACTCTCTTTCAGTTTGAAGCCATTTCCCCTTGTCCTGTCACTCCAGGCCCTTGTAAATAGTCTCTCTCCATCCTTCTTGTAGGCTCCCTTCAGGTACTGGAAGGCCACAATTAGGTCTCCCCAAAGCCATCTCTTCTTCAGGCAATGAGGGAACATAAGTAACTCCCGACTGTCATTTTTGTGAGTACTAAATGAAAAGAGGGAAGAAAAATCTTTACAGAAGCCACATGCAAATTACCCAAAACCAAGTCTTTTGGACCTACGGTTTTGCAATGCTGAAAATTTCCTTGTGGCCCACTACTCACACTTCTCAAATGTAAGAAAACACACCATGAAGGCAACACTGCCCAGGGCAGGGAAGCACCTCCATGTCAGGATATAGCAATGGCCTAAATCCAATTTCTTATACCATGACTGGTGTTTTTTTGCCAGCTCAATCAGGTATTTCATTCTAGAGATTTCAAAAATACTATGCAAACTGCAGACCTGGTAAAAATCAGTCTCAGAAAAAAGAGAAAGAGTTAAGAAAAAAATTGGTCTAGGTGGAAACCAAAGACTTCAGAAAAAAACTGTTGCTGGAAACTGTGTGAATGGCTATGAGCAACAGTAAATGCCTTAGAAAAGTTAATGTTACTTTCCTCAGATATAGGGAAATAAATGTATCTTTGCGACCTGTACACCATAGTGACCTTATCTGACAACAAATACACATTGTGTCATCAATTAAATCCCTCCAGTCAAAGGTGAATTGAGGAGTACTAGTAGGATTCTGACCGATTATGTACATCTGTTATGCAAAAAGTGATAACTGCTTCACAAACTGCTTCACATAGAAGCTCAGACCTCAAGTTTTGGGTTATACAAAAGTTGGGTTTAGCTAGTCCTATTCCAAGTTTAAAATGGAGCAAAAAAAAGCAGAGCCCAAACAAGAAAAGCAGGCAACTGAGCAGAGCTCCTGGCTGGCACCCCACCACTGCTTCATTCAGGGATGCCCAGACTGGCTACCCTCAGGTCTCCATTTAGCCCACTTCTTTATTTCTGGAACAAGAGATTTGTATGATGTTATTTTCTAGTTGTGTTAGATCAAACTGTTATATGTGAATAGATCTGGGTATTACAAAAATTGCAGCATAAACAGAAATACAAAATCCACTGAACAATACAGATGGAGGTAGGGGAGAAACCTTGAAACTAAAGCTACATTTCTAGGGGAAACAGATGAGGCCAAGTCACACTGCTCACAGACAACACTCATTCCATGTCACGGTGATCTCTTATGTAAGCAGGATGGCTGTTTTCCCTCAAACACGAATACCATTCCCATCCATAACAGCATAAATGAGCATTTGCCTTTGCTGTCCCTCACTGCCAGAAAACCGAAGCTAACTCCTCTTCCACCAGACAGGAATCCAACTCAGTCTCTGCAGCAGCAGCTCAGCTGTACTGCAAATTCTCACAGTCACCCACTCATGCATTCAAATTTTAAAAACCAAAATGGAGTAAGAATGTGTTTTCGAACTTTGACCCCTGATCTTTTCCCCATGGACTCCTCTATAGTTCACTTAAACCCGCCAGTACAGTCACTTATCTGAAATATATTTCACAAACCTCTGAGAAGCAGTGCACAAATGGTCAGGCTCCAAAAGCTAGATGGTAAAAAACAAGGAAAGATTTGAGATGCAGGTTGAGACAACTCTACAGAGGACAGACAAGGCCTTAGAAATTACATATACAAACAGGGCTTCGTTCATTATCTTCCAATGAAACCTGAAGACATTATCAGAATACTTAGATGAAGAAGGCAAATGCAGACTGGGGTTGTAAAAGAATTCTGTACCACAAATTGTTCTGCTTAATTGTCCTGTCAGAATATAACCCAAAACCTATGCATTTTGGCTGTCACTGTTAAATACACTCCTCCAAAGACACGCACCAGCACCTCCCAGTGCAGAACATGAGTTTTCATCTTTCTTTTGTACAGTATTTTCAGTGGTGTATTATCACTTCTGTAAAGTCTGCATAAGGATTGTCCTGAATTCTGAAATGCTTTTATCTTCAAACATCACACAAAGATCTTTCTGCTTATTCAAGAGCTTCTGCAACTCAAGTTTTGCCACAGATAAAGACAATCAGAGGCAATGATGAAAAAATATCTTCTCAGTACTGTAACATAAAATGCCCCCACCGATACAAGGAGAGCAGAGTCCAGACTATGACCAGTTCCCAGGTTTTCCATTAACTTCTGACTTCTGCAAGGCTTACTACCTTACTTGAGTGTTCTTACCTCACCACAGCCTAACTGGGCACAGCTGCCTTGGGGACAAGGAGGGAAAGGAGTAATATGCGTTCATCACCACAAAAAGCTAGTAGTACACACTTCTTTGTGTTAAATGCTTAAAGGAGTCAGGTTATAAATTGAATTTTACTTAGCTGAGAAAGAGTTATGAAATACTAATATGGGGGGAAAAATCATGCTTTCAAGCTGCAAGACCCCATTTGGGAAGCCACAGAGCGCCTTGCTCAACTCCCAAGCAGCTGCCATGCAGACCATGGAACTCCTCGCAGAACAGCAAGGGCAGAATAAAGAGGGTGGACAGATACCAGCACAGCTCTCTCCTCCTTGGTAAGCCTAAGCAGGCTGAGCTAGACTGCCTCCAGTTAGGACCTGGAAAGCAGCTCCCTTGAAACTAGAAAGATCAAGGATTGGATCACTGTTACTTGCTGACCTGGATTACAGGCAAGGTGTGTTGTACAGCAGAAATGCAGCTACCGCATGATTATCTGTAGCTGGCCATTCCAACATAAAGCTTTGGGCCAGCCCAACTAACTCACAAATAATCAGGAAGAAGGAACAAAACAATTTTATTTGCCTAAATGCTTTGTAAGACTATGTGCATGCATGCACACACGTGTTCTTTATCCCTCAGAAGACCAGGGTGGAATAACCCCAACCAATACTACAAAAATACAAAATAAGAGTTGCTGAGTTACAAGCCAGAGCAAGTAAGAACTACCTACCAAACAGCAGTAGAGGTACAGCATGAATTTAATACCAAAACATTTGCCACTTTTCTTGAAATAGTACAGACATCAGATTTCAGCTGTTACACATAAAAGCACCTACAACAGAACTCTAATTCTTGCTATGGTTGCACTACCTGAGCACAAATTACTGGTCACCCCTGTATCTAGCTAGCTACATAATGTAATTTCAGCTGTTTAGTGGCAAGCATGTAAAAACAGGCAAATACTTAGCTGGCATCTCAGTTTTAAGTAGACATAAAACCATGTCTTTTTGAATGGTGCCAGCAGTTGTACATACTTAAATTACATTAATTCCTTCCCTCTCCACTGCCCTCCTGTCTTCAGCTACACGCTTGTTAGTGCAGCACATGTGATCGGTCCATCTGTCAAGTAAAACAATGCACCATTTTTGTTGGCTTCTGTTTTAATACTCGAATTAGACAGATATTACAGGATCATACAATCACAAAAATACAATAAAGCATTAGAGACTGAGAATTAATGTTGTTAACACTGCATGAATAACACACCGATTCCATACAAATCTGAAGGTCAACGTGAAGAGTATTTGAAATGCCAGAAGAAACAGTTTCTACTCTAAGGAACATGAGCAGTTCAGAATATATTATTCAACAGACTGAGAACAGGGTGGTAAAATGAAGAGCTTCCAAAGCAGTACTCTGTTCACAGCACCCCACTCTGAAGATCAAAACCACTTCACTACTAACTGAGATGACACTCAAAGAGTTCAAATAATGAGTGTTTAATGCATAATCTGAATGACAACTCAAGGAAGCAAATAATTATCATAGTCATTGAACAAAGATATAAAGATATCACTAATTAGAAATGTCATGGCTATAAACTTTCATATTAGTTCAGTATTTCAAAGTTACAGCATTTAAGCAGTGAAAGTATAGTACTAACTTAGTGTGAGAATTTTGCTACAAATGAACTGACTCATACATGTGATGCTGACTGTTTTCTGATAAGGCTGTAACAAATCTAATATATTGACAGGTTGGTAATATACAATACAGTAGATGTATTCTGCAAATCTTCAGAGAGAAAAAAAATGTACACACAAGAGGAAATGGTTTCAGAAAACACAAACCAAGATGACTATGACCATCTCCGTGAATCCTCAAACTGTGATGTCGTGGCAAGGAGTTATTTTAGATTTCTCAGAATCAGATGGTCCCAGAGCTCGAAACGCAACACATCACTCAGAGATGAGAAATAATGTTCTCTCACAAAACTGCAATTGAGCAAACAACAAACACTGGAGGAATCTGTCAGCCAGAAAAGGCAGGGGTCAGGGTTGCTGGCAATTCGCCTGATACTGTTACAAAAGCAGAGCTTTCAGTATAGACTTTTCTCATTAATAGTATTGACTCTATTAACTACACACATACATGTAAATCCAAAACTGCTGATCACCAAACACTTAGATTAATGTGGGAACTAAAGAGCCAGCCATCAGCATCACACACTTCCACGCTTTTGGTTTACACAGCTCCTCATGGGGGCAAGTTTTGCCAAAACCTAAGAGAAACGAAGTCATCTCAACCTGCTGTACTTCACCACAATGTTTAACAATTGTAAACGCAGGAATATTCCACCTTAAAAAAGTGAGAGACAAACAGAATTGGGTTATGTCCTGTCAGGCTGACTTAAAAGAGTTTCAAATGCTACATCATTTCCCAAAGTCATTCTGTGAAGCTCAACTCTCTCTCCCATATTAAACCAATTTTCACAACGCTGGAAAGATCTGCTAGAAACAGTCTCTTCCATATCTTCATGACAACTTCACAGCTCTACTATTTAAGCTGCTCTCACCCTAATTGAAACAGCTTTTATTTCTGTGACAATTGGAAAAATACAGCATTTTTTTCACGATCTATTCTCAAGTCAGTGAGACGTGTTTACCAAGTTTCTTCTCTTGATAATTTTTTATCAGTAGAAACCTCAGAGGGAAATCAAACCCCTTCCCCCCTCTTCCCATTCCTGCATGCTTAAAAATAATAATAGGATATAATAATAGTAATTAAAACAGCCAATGTGTTAAATCAGCATACCTACACATCTATAACAATCAACAGGGAGCAGAATAGGAACAAGCACAAATCAGCTTAAAAAAACCTTCTTTGTAGTATGTCTGCACAGCCATTTGTTCAGTACTTCTGATTTAACAAATACAGAGTTGGGGGTTTTTTAACCCAGACTCTATAGTTTATACATTATAAAACCATGTTTACATTTTATCCATACTGTAGATATTAAAAGCAGAAGGTTGGGATGCTGCTGTTAAGAAATGGTGAAAAGTCATAAATTAGTACAGAAAACATGAATTATATCAAGAGATCCAAAGCATTCTTCCATTAAGTTATCCATTTATACAGTTTGGCACTAGGATAAATAATAAGAGGTTTTTTTATATTTATCACTATTTTAAAATGGTAAAGACTGAAAAACTTCATGGAACTGTTTGAATATGGAAATGCTACTTGAGAGTCCACATATGATGTGTATTTTATAGAATGGAATTCACTGTACATTCACTTAACTTTTCACAAATTGAGCTGAAGGTATACATTCATTTAGTAAAAAAAAGCCAACAACAAAGTTACAAACCACAATAACACTAAGGTAATGTAAAAACTTGGTATTTTAGCCACTGAATGGAGAAATCATACCTATGGAAGTTGAGAACAGCTAGTGAAAGTTCTTTTGTGTTGTTTTTTTTTTTTTAAAGCAGCATGTTATTTTCATATTGCCAGCATTACAGGCAATATACCCTTCATACTTTAACCCACAATCAGTTGGGTCTGCAACAGAAAAGGTATAGCACATTGTTTCAGGGAATAAGGCCATCACCAGAACAGGGAACAGAGAAAGCCATCTACCACACTTGTTTCAATAGAGAGTTAACACAGATGGATTAACAAGTTTTAAAGCTTTCTTTTTAATTTATTATTAAATAAAAACTACAGACATTCATCATGTTCCTCCAATACCTCCCCATCTCAGAAATCTTTCAAGGCTTCACAAAAGAGTTCTGAACATATTATTTAAAACATTTATGAAAAATGTACTTTGTCTCACTGCTTCAGATCTATCTGGAATTTTACTCACATAAAAGACCAACAGTAGTTTTAAGTCACCTTTTTCTGCTACAGTAACACATATTCAGACTTGCTTAGTACCAATTTACTCCTCCTCTAGCAGTTGAGACTAGCCACACCGGGGCAATCTGGCTGAGTTTTCAAAAACAAGAGGTCAGTATAAAAACAAGTAGTAGTCAGACATCCTGCCTCTGTCTACTGAATGAGCCCTCTGCATCAAAAGACAGCACAAGAGAAGTGTAATCAATATTTTTAGGCCTTGAATTATTGTCCCAAAAGCTAATAAATAGGAAATATATCTCCACAAACTCACCATATAAGTAACCACGTAAAACACAATTACTTGTCCAAATTATACAGTTATTATTATAGTTGATCAACTGCCATAAGATGCACTAAAATTTTCCTTTAGGTAATGCCCTATACAATAAAAAACATTTAGGAGGAATGTGCATTATGCATTTATTTCATAATAGCTGAGGGATTCATTCCTGGCTCTGTCTTGCTGGGTGACAAGTATTCTCAGCTTGCTTTCAGGAAGAGGAGCGTAATCAAGGCTGTTGGTACGTTCACACCTTGCAACATTTTCTGTACTTTATTATCCATGAGTAAGGCACATTATTTGTAATGTGGCTATTTCCATAAGCTTGCTCATTGTATCTTAACGTTTAACAAAGCATGAATCATACTGTCTTTGGTTTTTTTCTTTGCTTCATAGCAAACATATCCCTCCCTCGAACAACTAAAACATAAGAACTTTGGCAATGCTCCAGAGCACAAAGCTAGTTTAAATCCCAGTCAGTGACCACCAACATGAAAAGAATTATATATTCAGAGCTTTTGCATTTTGTCCTTCACACAACTGTATTCAAATGGTGCTCTGCTTTGCAAGTTATACAATTATGGGTTTGAGAAGAAAAAAAAAATGCACATTTAGTAACAATAGTAAATTCAAATCTTTCCAAAAGAATGTAACATAATTTAAATACTCATGAGAGGAAAACTAAAATTCTGACATCTCAGTGGGTTACCTAAGAGAAACCACAAGAACATGAGAAAGCAAATTACTAAGTAAAGGTTGATCAGACATGGATACCTGCAAAACAATGTAACCTGTCTGAAGGAGAGTAAGCAGCAGTGCTTCAAAATCATCTTCAGGTAGTGTAAGAGTTTCGAGGATGCTCTCAACTTTATGCAGTAGTTGAACACATTTTAAAATTTCATAATTAATTACACTTAGACTTGTTCCAAGTGTGAGCAAAATGGAAAACCAACACACCTAAAATCACTGCAGGAATATTTTTATAGTAATCCTTGTATTACATACTCCAGTGTCAGACATCAGGTCAACTCCATCCACGACTGGTTTTTCTTTCTGCAAAATGTATCTGCTTGCAGCTGGATATGCAGATTTTCACCAATACAAATGGTTAGACTGTTACAGGATCAATTTGCACCACACACAACCAAGCCAACAACGAGCCCTTTTTGACGTTCTGCGAATAAGTCAGTCTCTTTAATTATGTTACCAACCATATAATAACCTATGAGTATTTCTCATTCTCTCAGTAGTTTATGTTCCCAAAAATTCACATCTCAGAACTGTACTGTTCCATTATTTTAATTGATTAAATATAGATTAGCAGTGTTAGTGTAAGCAAAAAGATTTAATGGCATCAATATCATTCAAATTAAATCAAGAAAGAAAATGTTGCAATGTATGTCAGCCAAATGGTCACAACTGATATGTTATATAAATACAGACATGAGGTAGCTGGCAGCTCTAAATCCACCAATCCTGGAAATGCCCAATTTGTCTAAAAAGCATAAACAAATATTAAATAAACCTTTCAAAATAAAAAGGACCACCTAGTTTATTGCTTTTAAAGGTTCACTGTTTACATCAGAAATAGGCAAAGGCTTATCAAAGAAAGTTAGCTGGCTGTTGATGGCTTTTGATTATATCAATTTTTTCAAAAGAACCACAAAATAAAACTCTGGATGCAAACTGATGACTCACTCCCAATGATACATATTCTCATCAAAATGAACAAAGGCTTGCATTCTCCAAGTTGGGGGGGACAGAGAAAGAAGGCATAATATCCAAAAGAACAGCATTAACTACTTGCTTATGAGAAATCAGTAACAGAACTAAAACCAGTGTTCCCACCAGACAGAATACGTTGAAAACAACTGCAGGAGAGGCAGAAAGCATTCTAGCTGTGAAAACAGTGGCATCACGGCATATGAATCATGGAATGCACATGAAAATATGATGATCTGTACCACAGGTGTAGTTTTTTTTTAGTAAAGCTTCCTGAAGTTTCTTTCTTGTGTGTTTCAGAAAAGGCAAAATTGGAACAGACAAGAAGAAAAGGCAAGAAACATAAAAGAGGAAAAGATGCAAGAAAGCAAGACAAAGGACCTAGAACAGACTTCAGCAATGTGGTCTGAAAACTGCTTAGAGGTTAAGGAAGCAGAGTGAAAGTTATGCTCATTTCTCAAAAGAATATGGAGGGGAACTAAAGGGGACGTGCGTAGGCAAGGGGTTTTTCCTTGTTTTTATTTTTAGTTTGGTTTGGGTGGTTTTTTTTGAAATAACATATATACACACACACACATAGAGTGCAAGTTTGTCTAAAGAAGTGCTACTACAGATGACAGAACTTACTCCCCTGCAGCAAATGGAATTTCTTGACCTCTCAAGCAAACTAAACATACAAAAGTGATAAGGACAAAAGGTGCATGTAACACCAGCAGCAATATGTTTGGCTTTCTACTACTTCTGCAAGTTACTGTACATATATTACATCACTATTATAGAAATGGCACAGCCTCAGACACTTTCCACATTTTATTTACATTTTAAGACTAACTTTAATCTCAATCACATATCCATACATTTCCTTTGTTTCACTAAAACTTAAATGCATGGTTTATTAGAACAAAGACTGTAAACAAATATTTGTCATGTCCGATACATGTAACACAGGAGCTGCTTAACAGAAATTAATCCCCCCACTTTATAAATACAGGTATCAAAACAATCCTGAACATACTTTGTGACACTACTAGTAGTCGGCACCCACACCCTTGCAAAATTAAAACAAGATGAGCAACGGTATTCACTGTACCTGCTACCTTAAAACAAATTTAATTGCAGCTCTTTTACTAAGCAAGATGGATAAAGCATGCCATTTATATTTTGCCTTCTCCAGAGATTATTTTCAGTAACATATATTATTCCACAGCAATCTGACACTTTCTGTCATGCTTTCATCTTGTAAAACCTGAATTCCAATTTTAGGCTATTTCAGGCTTATGCTTAAATGACAGTGCCTCGATAAGAGAAAAAAAATAATTGTGCTGCCTTTTTCTCCCATAGTGCCTGAAAACATATTGGGCATACATATATTATATATTCTTACAAATGTCCAGGTCATGTATACCAGCTGAAATTCATTAATGTGTGGGTGTTTGCATTGTGAGATTTAATCAAGACATTAACATGAGTAGAAGGTTGTTGTTTTAAGACAGAAGTTTGAGAATCAGCTAAAATTAATTATTGTAAGTTTGTCCCTCTGGAGGTTGTGGAAGCTTCATATTTTCTTTGGACATCATTAGACGTCTTAGCTCTTGAAGTACAACTTTAATGCTATATGAATTTTGCCATTTTGCTAACACTGGTATGCTCCGCGCATCCACCTGGGAAAAGAAGAAAGAAATCTAAGTTATGATGGAACATAAAATCTCTACATAAATAACTGTTGTTGACCTAATTGCTCTAAGAAACCTTCTAAGCATTCCCTGACACTTTCTCTGTGGCATAAAGTCCCTGTGTTCATACAATATTTTAAGGAAAACAATCACGTACTTACACACAAATACAGATTCTGTAATGAAATCCATGCAGGTGGACCCTTCCATCTGTGCTGCTACTAATATTAGTGAGAAGGAAAGTAGGGAGGGAGGAGGGCATCAGCAACCGGTTCACTGCAAAACTGGAGCTGCTATTTAGTATAAGTTATAGGGTTTTTTTTCGAATTACCCCCAAAAAAGAAACAAGTAATCACCTTCACTATGCTAATACAAGCACCTGGGTATTCCTCAGTTCTTTAAAAGAACCTGCCACGCAAGAGTCCGTAGAATACTTTTGTAAAGGTACGTTTCCCTTGGTTTTTCCTCGCTACAAGTATTGTTAGTGATTTATTTCACATCGCTATTACATGGTGCTTCTGACACATCTAGAGTCACTACACATACTAAGAAATGTCTTGAAATGCTGAAATAACTGATCCATAACGTTTGGACATTCCTTAGTTCTTTGCATCCTTCTTACAGTAAGTCATCTTACGGAGCCGTGAAGATTACTGTACATCACTTACCAATTTGAATATGAACTGAAAGGAAAGGACATGGGACTTCTCCTATGCGTTTATAAAACCTGTGGGACAATTTACACAATTATATTATAACAGGGAGGTTTCCATAGGAAAGTCAGCAATTGAAAGTCATCCTGGGAATTGTTTTGGCAGCAGGTTAAGTCCCAGCCTCTGCACAGAGGAACTTAACAACACAGAGGGGTCTACAGTGGTGCAATTGCAAAGCAGGCCCATGGGCAGGAATAGGGCTACTGAATTCCACTGGCAGAGTAGAATGGGCAGCCCACATGGCTATAAAAGTAAGGGAAACCACTGTTTTGTGATTTAGACAGCATAAAACATCAAGAAGTTTCTTATTCCATCTTAAGTGCAAGCTGAAAGAAAAAACACTTGTAATCAGAAATAAGAATGTTAATACAGATGTCTTATTTCTAGATTATTCGAAGTGAGGTTATTTTCAGAACACCGGATGAGACTAAACCTTTTTGTAGGAGGAAGCTGGGTCCAAGGTTTAACAATGTTCTGGCCTGGGCAGCAATACTAACCCAAGAAACTTCTGCTCCCTCTCACTAGTCACTTTTCATTTAACTGTGCTACTTCCTATCAGCTCAGGTGAACCATTCAATGTACAAGGAGCTACTTTCTGAACTGAACTGATGGAACCAATCCAGCTTAAAAAAACCACCTTGGAAAGAAGTCCCTAAGTAGGATCCTTGATCTTGTTCACAGCTCAGTACTAAAAAGCATTTATTTTCACACAAATAATGTTCTGCTCAGAATCTGGAACCCCTTACAGTCAGTAGAGTTGCCTAAGACAGCATATCATCAAACTAGAGTATGAAAGGCAGACAGATTACCTAATAATTATTGCAAACATTTAATAAATTAGGAAGAAAAACAGCATCAAAAGAAAAGCACTATTTTGGAGAAGCATCATGCCATTTTAAAATACACAGGTGTATGAGCTAATACAGAAAGGTTTTGAAAGTTAACACTAGTGAAACCATCACTGTAATTCCTGTACTATTACTACTTTTTTTAAGGAGTATTTTGTTTAGTGTAGTAGATAAGAGTCAAAATGGCTGGAAAGGTAGTTGTTCTGGGACTACAGAAATGAACATCAATCTTCAATCTGGTCATTCTGTTTTAACACCATCTACCTTCTCCTTGCTTCTCTTCAACTTTGCCTTTGTAGGCTCCCTCAAATCTGTATATCTGCCTCAATTACTGCACATAGCAGTCAGTCACTACTGCTATTCAATCAATACAATACTACATAGACTGGAACATGAGAGCTGACCACTTATAAATTCCTCCTGCTTTTCTTTCTTGACTGGGAATTTGTAACAACAAACTCACAGACTGCAAATTCTGCTTTAACATTGTGATGGTTGTTTTCTGACTAAAGACTGCTGCAACATGACATTTTCGTTGCTATTTATCTCAAGTCTCTTTTCTGCAAGTCACCAACTTCTCTTATAACATCTTGCAGCAGTGAAGATTTTGGCTCAGGTTCTGTTTTCTCTGTTGCAGAATTGATTTCCAAGCTGATTCACAATAAACTCACTTTATGAAGAACAATGATAAGACATTTAAAAGAGTGACACAAACTGTGTTCAAATCGCACAAAAGCATTAGGTAATATTCAAATACATGCCCTGGGACACAGTGGGAGACATTTCAAAGTTACATAAAAGCTGATAAAGCTGCAAACTGCAATCTGAAGACTACTTTATTCTGGGGGTAGACCACTGTGAAACCTTAAACAATAGCAGGAGAAGCAATATGTATAATGCATCATTCTTTTCTAAACAGTTGAAAATAAAACAAACTATTTTACAAAATGATGCAAAGTATTCAGTGTTTATAATGTTCCAAATAACTTCAACAAGTAGCAAATGGTAACAAATGTCTACAATAAACATACTCAAAGCAGTAACTGGACAGCAGCTTACAGAGTTGTAGCTGACAGTGTCCCAAGTGATTTTAAAGGAAACAAGTATTTCCAGCTGTAAATGGTATCTAAATGAACAGAAGTGATTGCAAGTCCTGCAAGACAGACTGCTGAAGAGCGCTCTCAAAGATGGAAAAATCAGGCAACCTCAAAAGACAATGGAAAATAAACAGCACATCAGAATGCAATCTGTGTTTTATCAGTATGGGACACGTAAGTCTTCAAGAGAAAAGACCCTACAGCATTACGAATGATAACTTAGTTTTACAACAGTAATGCCATTTATACATAAAGGCATTTTGTCCAGCTCTACACAAGTACTTGGATTAGCTTTTCTGACCTTAGTAATATAATTCTGAACACAAATGCAGCAGCTCCATAAGCAAACTGAAAAGAAAACCACAAAAAACTTGCAGATAAAAAAGATAATTTAACAGGGTGCCTTAGAACACCTAAGTTAAGTCTTTTGAGATAAAATACTCCTGAACTAGTCCTCTCCTTTCCTGCACTAAATTTATCAAACAGCGATCGCTGAAGATATGCTGCTGACAGAAAAGTTACTTACAAGCAAAACTCCTCTCTCAGAGAATAATCAATCAAAAAGTCAATAAAGTTGGACCTGTCAGTATTAATAAATTCATTACACACACATACTTTTCATGCAAAGTGTAAAAGGGATTTGTGAGTCAAGAAGGTTGAGAACCACTGCCAACAAGGCAGTATGAGACTACTTTCCTTAGAGCCCCAGTGACTAGCATTTATCCACCTTTCCCCTCCACCACTCACACTCTAACTCAACAGAAATTATCACCCTCTAAACTCACAGGGGGGGCCCTACTTTTCCTCAGGTGTTAATTGGTACACATCTGTAAAGCCTACCTTAACAACATTACAAATGTTTTGAGCATGATCTGCTAAGACACACAATTACAGCTGCCATTTCTCTCAGGTCTCTTTTCTGCAAGTCACCAACTTCTTAGTGACATCTATAAGCAATGTGACCAAAAGCTGGCCACATGTCAAAAACCAGAGTGCATGCAGAAGCACGGATAGTAGAACATGTCTGAAGATGAAAGCCTGCCATTCATTCAAAGAATGCAGCAAACGACTTGTGATCTAATAAATGAAAGATGACCAGAAAGTGGGAGAACAGTTTGAAAGAAACAAGAAGAAACTATCAGGAAGCAGCAACATGAACTGTTCCTGGATGCTGAACCCCGTTTACCTCACAGTTTCTCTAATGAGCACAAAGGCAAAATAAGATAAAATGCAAGACACTGGGACAATTGGCACATTAAGGATTAGGTAATATATGTGTTTTAGATTCATTACTTATGAAAACTTTTCATTAAAAATATTATTTAGTCCTATTTAAATTCATTTTTTAAAAAAAGTTATGCATTTGCATAGCAAATCCTTCATATGATACACAAGTTTATAGAACTGTTGAGGGGAAAAAAATGAATGAAGGTCTTGTATAAGGTTTGAACTTATTAAAATCAAATCTTCCTGTAGCGATGACTCAATTTTTACAGTGCTTTCACAATGACCAGGCGGATCTCCTGTCACAGTATTCACCCTCAGCAAGCTGAGCAGTGTAGACTTCTCCAAACAAAAGCTCAAGTCAACTGGCTCGGTAAACATGGGCCTTCAGGCTCTAAAAGTCTGAGATCCTGCTTCCAAAAACCAACACCTACACTCTGAGGCAGGCAGAGATGAAGAGAGAAGGGCATGTTTCTCTACCAATTCAGAGTAATCCATCTTACTAGGAAGAGGTACAAAACCCACATATTCTAAACACACCAAAAGCTCTGCTGCATTCCAAATCGGCAGTTTCTGCTAATGACAACGCAATAAATACATAAACTTAGGTAACAAGCCACAGCTGTGATGAAAGGCATCCACTGACAGATAGCAATTTTGATAAGATCTTCAGGTAGAGTAACATTGCTGGCTACATAAAAGTATTTTCAAAGTAATTTCAGATTATTTCTGAAGTGTTAGTGCACTGGCTTTGGATGACCAACCAGAACACTACCATAGCTCAAAAGAACCCTTGAGAACCTCTCCCTCCACTACAGTCATTTAGAAACTTAAAGTTTCACATTTCAGTACTATTAATTACAGCAATCAAAGTCCACCTTTCTTTTAGATTTTGCAAATTATTTAAAATCCAAAGATGGTCTTTGACTCATCTCTAATGTAACCTTAACCCAGTTACTTTGCATCCACTAAAGACAAATGTACACACAGACAAGTGTGATATATTATTGCATTTCCTGCTGATAAATGTATATACCACTGTAAAGGCAAGACAGCTCACACCTCCTTTCATTGAGGAATGGGGTACCTCAGGCTTACTCACAGGATTAAAGTACTTAGTGAATAGCTGAGTAACAAACTTATTTGAGCTGTTGCCATTGTTCATGTACATGAACTCCTCCCATCCTAAGTGCAGGATCAGTGTAACTAACTTATTGCAAACTGATCTTTAAAATGAAAGTGATTACCATATATACCAAAAGATCTTAAGACTGAAGCTCAGAATCACCCTGGATCTGAATAAAGTCAGTATACAGAAAACAAGTATATAAATACACCAGTTCATTAAAGGTGAGTTAATACATCGGGATTGAGTCTCATCAGAAACAACTTCCATTTTTAATTAATGGAAAAATCTGAAAAAGTTTGTAATATTCCTGTTATAAATCCCCTTTTGTAAGAGTATTACAAGGGAAACATCTACACATAGCTTAAACACTAATTGTTTTCCCATTGAAAACTAAAACTTTCATCTTCATTTAAAAGAAAAAACTGTCTCAGTACTATAAATAATGCTTGTCTCATTGATAAGCCACTAAGAGCCACAAAGACTTGAAGTAGTAGGCCACAAAAATTCAATTTAAAACAGTACTTATATTATAAAAATTAAATATGAAAACTCTGTCCAACATGCATATTCCTCACCTGAGTTTTTCAAAGAAATACTTTATAATATAAATTAAGAACATGGTTGATCTTACCATTTCAACTTACCATTCCATTGGAATTATTTATTCCATTCATATTAATTTTAGTTACAAATCTAACTGTAGGAGGTGCTTCTGGATATTTAGGTCCACACTCTACTTTCAGACTGTATATTCTGTTTTCATAGTTTGTCTAGAAGGCAAAAAAACAGACTAATGCACTTTACTGAACGCTAAATATTACTGATTTTTTAAAAAGCAGAGTAAAGGCGAGAAGAATAAAGCTCAAGAAATATGAAATAAATATAAATTTGTTAATACTGTGTACAAACTGAAGGTCTTGGATTACTGACTGATACTCCACTGATTTGGTTATATTGATTACTTCAGGATTATGTGTAAATTATACTACCTATTGACTATTCCATACACAAGTTTTAACACAAAACAATTCTTTCTTTAAATCACATTTGCTCTCATCCTTTCTACCCACCTGCATTCTCAAAACAACATTGGAATAGTACAGGGCTGAGAGAAATCAATAATCTTTAGGAAAACTACCACTTTCTCCTGTAATGAAATATCTAACACTGAAAAAAAACTGGAAATGGAGAAAGATGGATAACTCAAGTTAAGATATAACCAAGAACAAGATAAAAAAAGGATCTGCAAAAGAAACATATTCTGCAAGTAATTAACACTATGGAAAATATATAAGATGCTTGATTTACTGGAGGATTTATGAACTTTGGACAATAAAGTGACTGCTAGCTTGCAGATGTCATTCCCAAGTGACTAGAGAGCAGATAATTCTAAATGCAAGTATATTTTGAGAAAGTCACATTAAAATTAGGTATGGTTCTATCTTTTTTAATCTTTTCAAGTAGACCATGCCAAGGATCAGTGGCTTTGCTGGTCACTGATGTACACACCTCTGTGCTCTAAAAGGAAGATAAAGCCACTTTCTACACCTGTCTTTCTATTGGCACAACAGATACAGCCAACATGAACCAAAAGCAGTAACATGCCTCTGAACTTCCCAAAAGCAGCATCTTTCAGCTGTTCTGCATCAGCCAGCTGTCACTCCAAGTAGAAGTATCAACCACGAAGCCAAGTTACCAAACGACAGTCCACTCTGTGGTCAATTAAAAGGCAGAATGGAAACAGGACTACTAAAGCACCCTAACTAAAGCACCCTAACTGTGTACCATAATTTTGAGAAGGCATAGAAACTGAGCAGCGAGTCAGAAAGAAACAAGGCAATACAAAAGGTTTTCTATGATTCTTTCCCATTACTGGGAGGGTGGTGAGACACTGGAACAGGTTACCCAGGGAGGCTGTGGATGTCTCAACCCTGGCAGTGTTCAAGGCCAGGCTGGATAAGGCCTTGGCAGGACTGGGGGGGCAGAGGGGGCGCTGGGACTAGATGATTTTTAAGGTTCCTTCCAACCCTTAACATTCTCATTTTATGATTAAAAGCTAAAGGTCCAATACAAGTCATCTTGTCCTGCTACAGGTAACATAGCTGGTAGTACAGCAAGAAAATATTAACAAAAATTCTCATTATTCACTCAGCTAAAACAATTTACTTTCCCATAGAGGGATAGTGGAAACAGGCCAAAATGTATATATACTGCTCAAAACTCTGAAAAATTCCAAGAACAGCACTCATTCTCATTCCCTTATTCATATCCAGGTGGCTTCTCAATTTTGCTGAGTTTATCAAGTCATTGTTTTACTGCGAGCCAAGCATCCCTTGCCAGCTTCCCAAAAAGCCTAAAGCCCCATTTTCTGGGGGTCAGAAAAATGTTTCCTTCAATCCAAAACAAATCTTACCCTCCTCCATCCATGCCGGTCACCTTTCAAACGAAGGAAGAAAAAAACCCTGATAAGCAATTTCTGCACAGCTCTAGAGAAGCCACCTATGAGAAGTTCATGCTGTGGACAGTATTAATAACTTTCTCTGTGTTTTACCTTACTGCACCATCTATATAACTCAGTCAATTCAAAAACCCACCTATCTTTTACAAACACTGAAAGCAGATATGCAATTCCTCTCAAGATGCCACCACTGGCTTGGGAACTGGTGGCTTCCACTTTCTACAATCACTGTGTACTGCCAGTCATTCTATCAGCAAGTTTGCAAGTCCCTGATATGGCACAAGATATTATCTGCATGCATTCTTTCTCATAAAAAAATAAAATGACAGAAATACAAACTGACCAGAATTAACAGCGCATACCAGGTTCGGTTGAGTTCATTATTTTTTTAAAACAAATGGGATGCTCTATAATAATCACTCCCTTCAAAGATATGGAGTAGTCTACCTTAGGTCGAATAAGAAACCAGTCACAGGCAGTTCTGGAGGCTTTTTGGAGAGGAGAAACTACTTCAGCTAGCTCAAATTTTAGAGTTCTTATCCAAATCCATAACACTACAAAGTTTCTTCAAAATGTACTCAAACACTGATTCCACAGAAGTTAGCATCCAAAGCATACAATCATTATGCTTATATTTTAAATTTGTCCTCTCCCAAATGCACTCAAATCTTAGGAGCTCACAACAATTATTCAAGTGTTCATTACAGTCTGCTGCAAGTTGGAACTGACTTCCAAAAGGAGCTTGAATTACACTGAATCTAACTCTGGAACTCTGTTACTCTGCAAGACACTGTCTTCACTGAGGCCAAGTTCTGATCCCGGTTCTTGTCCTGGACAGTTGTTTCAACAAGCATCCACAGATAGTAACGTTGTGCTAGCAGTGAAAAGACATATGCTACTTAGTCATTTAAAAGTCTCATTTACACATTGAACTTTTGTGTCATATTGTAACTCATGAGAAAGTGCGCACATAAGTAAAGGTGTCTCCACTTGCATCTCATGAGGCAGATACTCAGATACAAGAGATGATTACTTCTCTTGCAGGTTTTATCAATCTAAATGACATTCTACAAAACTCCAAAGGTCAGAAGGATTTGAGCTTTGTGTATATACTTTAACTATCAGAGGTAATTAAAAGCCGCTTAGTCTTTAGGCATGATTCAACTGAAACACTGACACTGCTACACTGAAAGACTATTTGATAAAACTTGTAAAGTTGAAAATATATTGCCAGTTTAGTATAAAATTGAAACTACCAGGCACATATGACAAACTATGGAAAGACAGCTATCTGTTTATTGTATTATTGCTGTACACTTCTGTGCAGTAATAGTAGAAATACAGAATGAATATATTCCTAACAGTAAAATAAGTCTCAAATCACAAGTGGCTTTTACAGCCAGCTGCAGAAACAGGGAAGGCTAGACTGAAAACACTAACATGCCTGAAAGTGAAGAATTCTAACAGGAATATATAGCATTTCTACAATTTCATACATTGAATTTCAACTAATTCCTTTATGGTGTAGAAAAGTAACATTTTTTTGCATTTTGTATTGCCTACAAACTTATTAATTCATCACACTTACCCTTGGTGGCCCAATAATCATTCCTGTCCATCTGGTGAGTGTCATATCTTCATCATCTTCAAGGCCCCAGCTTACTGTACCATCACCCACTCCCTTCTGCCCTTCTTCAAGTTCTTCCAACAAGCGAAAATTACGAGGTACTTTAACTGGAGAAAAGGGGAAAACGTAATTCTCCTCACATTAAGGAAAAAGGAAACAATTTCATTGCTTTTATATATTACACACTGGCAACTGCTGAATATACTTTCAAAGTCAAACAAATACTGCCTGCATGAGTTCATTTAGCACTCAGATTGCTTTGAAGCAACTAACTGCTTCACTGGAAGGTAGTTACTACCAATATAAGCCATAAAAGAGAAAATAAGAGAGCTTTCTTTAGTTTGAGATGGCTTAATTCAGATCTTCTTTCCCAAGCACAGTACCATTTAGAAACAGTACATTTCAAAATCAATTCACTGTCTGTCAAGTTCTAATCAACTAGAATCCACATAAAATTGATATGGCAATTCTACTCAAAAAATAATTACAGAATGCAACATTTAACACAGATTATCTTAATAAATGTAAACTGTAAGAGAAAGATTGAAACATTTTCACTGGAGCTATTTTTTAAAAACCCAACAAAACACTCTAATATCTGCAAACAAACTGAAAATCAAGCCTTTTTTAATCTAGTGATTAATATTGTCACTTACCAGAGGAAAAAAAATAAGCACAGAAACACTGATTAAGTTGTTAGAGAGAGATAATGACACATTCACAAAAGAATATGAAGATGTACTGCCTTAAAAGAGAGAAAACTAATATACTCACCAAACTATAGTTACTGGATTTTTATTATTATACATGAAAACAGGCAGATACTAATCGGTGTTAAACAACTGGATGCTTAATTGCTTTACATCACAGAAACTAAAATGGTACTTCAGCACTGATGTAGGGAAAAAAGCTAATTAACATTTGTGCATGCAATCATGGAATGCTTTCACTTTCAAATAAAATACGCACAATGAGGTAGTAGCCATATTATAATACCATAAGACTTCCATTTTCTCATAGTTGCTTATAGCTCTGTAATCTTTCTTACAGCTACTTACAGCTGAAGTTCTTTCCATGGTTTTTACTAGAGATCTTTTCTAGTACTGGAAGAATCCAGGTGCTCTATAAAACTAAAACTTAAGCCTGGGTACACGCAATGTTGTTAGCAAGTTTGAAAAAGATGGAGGTCAAAGAAGACTGTTTTTCATATCCATTATTCAATCACTGGGATTTCAGGTTCTACATTACCTAGTTTGTATTCCAAGCAGTCTCTATGAAAAAAAAACTAAGAGCAAGAGTATACATTATTTAGTCAATATGCAGCATATGGACCAGGACAGATACACATACCTTTCAGCAACTATTCAGATAGCTTATCTTGCTTAACTACGATTTCTCTTCTATTATGTTTAAAACTTTTTTTTTTCTTTTAGTAACACAGACTAGGGAGATGCTCCTAAAAATTTCTGAAACTATTGTGTCCAAGTTCTCCAAATTCCCATCAGAAAGCATTAAGAGTATATTGTCAGGACAGTGCAAGGAAATTAAGTCATTCATGTATGGCCTCACCTTCCTGCTTTGGTATTGCCACTCATTTGAGCCCATAATGAGCTACTTCTGCTTGCTAACTGAGCAGAAAATTATACATTGTGGTTAGTTTTCTAACAGCTTAACAAATCAGCCCTGCTCACGGAGAGATCTGTCAAGTACTGGCATTAAAGTGCAGTCATGGTAGCAAAAACTCAGACAACCTCAATGTAAAAATACATAGAAGCTTATTTTTACAGATAACAGCTCACGTTCTACTACCTGTACATCAAGGAGCAGATCACTTCTCAATACTTTGACACAGATTCTTTTAAAAAGCTTCATTTAAATTCATTTGCCCATTCCTCTGGTCCCATCCTGACTTCTGATTAACATTATGTCTGTACACTTACGTATCTAATTCAGATCAGAGATGAGAACTGAGAATCATGCTTCTATCACACTATAAAGCACAAAGTTTTTACTTCTGCTCCAGATTCATACATTCTCTAGAGTTGAGTCTGCCAGCATGATAAAATTCTACTAAACTTCTTGTTTTGCATCACATGACTGAACAGCTCCTGATTGGTATGTGGAGCCTCAAAAAACACCCACAACAAGCCCTGCCCCCAAACCCCATGTACTTTAGCATCCAATCATTACCTTAAACTTCTCCAGTGGCTGCTCAGAATGCAGAACCTCTGATTTACAGTTTAGCTCTTTAAAAACCACATAAAAGATGGTACCAAACGATTTCTTTCTGATCACCTGTTATCACCTTTCAGTACAGCTGAGAGGACCCAACTGCTCATTGCCTGGAGGTTCCATGCCTTCTCTCAGAACTCTGTTGTTCTTGCACTAACCAGACTCCTCTATTAGCCAAATTGTCACACTAATTTAGCAAAAAGCTGTTTTTCCTTCAGGCAAAAATCAAATCCAGCCAGTTAATCAATGGAATTGACTCAGGAAGAAAGATCAACAAATACCAGAGCTGACTGCTGTGCCCCCTCAGTGCCATCCTTTGCAACACCATGGGTGTGGGGATGAAGAAGCTTTTTGTGACAAAAAGCCACTGGACTGAGTCAGTTGTTCCATAAAATTGTACTCAACATACCAAACTGTAGGAGATGACACTTACAAGAAAATAAGAACCCCTTATGGCTAACTGACCTGTGTTAATCACATTTTTTCCACTACACTATCTGTGCTCACTAGTTCCCCTAATTGCCCAAGGGGAGAAGGGAAGGACTTGGAAAATCTCCAGAGCATCTCCAGAAAATAATTTAGATCTAACTGAAAAGAGACAAACATCTTAGAGCAAGTGCCAGGCTACTCAAACTAACTTTCTTATCAGTGCTTAAACTAGGTAGTAAAACACTGTTCTGAAGTTAAAAATAAGAGTAAAACCATCTAGTGTTAAAAAAATACACCAAAACAAGCCCCATCAACAATAACAAAACATATCACCCTAATGAGATTCCAACTCACTAAAAAACTCACAGAAAAAAGAATCTTAGTTCTCAACTATAACTGGACCAAAGATATGTTCAAAAAGGTTCTCTTTCAGAAAGTTACACATTTGAGCAACTACTACATTTGAGTCAACGGTGCATACACAACTTGCAGTTTTGTCTCTAATCCAGCACTGCTTCTAGCACAGCTATTTGCAATGACAGACTAAAGCTCTCCATTTGAAAATACAGATGGGCTCATCCAGATGAGGAAACAAAAAAACGCAACACGCCCCTAGCCTTCCTTCCCCTTATCTGCAAAGCTCACCTCACTGTGGATTTTACTGACAAATAACCTCCTGACTCACCTGCCCCCAAATTGTCTCAGGAACTGTCAAACAACTTTTACCAAATTTTCACAAACAGTTGAAGTAAACATATTTCACTTACACAAACAAAACAAACAATATTCACTCACGCTTACCTATACCAATGGTTTTTAATTTAAACATTTAATCATGAAACTGGACTATAGAAACTGGAACCCATTAGAACTCCATGAAATTATCAGTTAATTTAATATTTTGGAGCAGTAAGAAGATAATAAAAGCAATAAAGGTAAATAAAGACCTTAATTTAAGCATGAGGGCCTATTTTCATACATATGGAGCTACTTCAGATATTACATTGTAAACTACCAAATTAATAGAAGCAGGAAATACATTATCACAAAGCACAAGTCAGAACAGAAGTTAGAGCTCTGCTTTTATCCAGAATCTGTATAACCGGGGAAAAAAAAAATCAGGACAAAAAAAAAAGGAATCTTTAGTATCCATTAGCAGGACCAAGAACTTTCACTGGAGCAATAAAGGTGAATTGCCTGAATGGACCTGATCTTGCTAGTATGCCAGGCCACAGTTCCACAGTTGGTAATGTCACATCACCCATTAGTACAGAGACTTAATCAGCATCAACACAGAACACACAATCGCACTTATGTCAAATCTGACAGAACACACCGGATATACTAATCACATTTTTAAACAATTCACATGGACACACTCCTTCAAACACAGTTGAGAGTCCGAGCTCCCCACACATCAAATGATTCCTTGCTGTGTAACAGGCAGGAGTGGGATAAACTACACTCTTCTCCCAGCAGCTTATAAGAGGGAACAATAACCCTCATTATTCATAGACTGGGTCACAGCCTAAAGTGCGAGGTCTTCTGTTACAACCAAATCTATTTTTTTAGAAAAACTGTCTATTACAATATCCATACCAACATTCAGTTTATCTTAAAATCTCCCTTAGCTCTTGTCTTCAATCACTCCTGAAAATTACATCAGTACCAGGACGCTTTTACCATAGTTAAATGAGCATACTCCATACTACCAACACTCCCCAAGACAGCTATAAAAACAAACCCTAATACAGATGCAAGAGCAAGCTATATCAGGAAATTATATGTTAACACAGCTAGGATACTGTCAGGGATGCTATTCTTCCTGATTGAGATAGCTATGTCAGGAAAAGTCTGTAGTGTGAACAGTTTTGAATATGAGTTAGCTCTTGCCCACTGTCTTCCAGCTAACAGAAACTGAAAATGTATATCTAGCTTGGTAACAAAGAGAAAAACTCTCAAACCCCATTTATCAGCTTCAGGCTGGCAAGAAGTATTTCTTAAGGGTAGGGAAACGGGGGAAGGATGTCAGCATTGCAAATCCTAAGCCATAATATTTTATCTCCTGGGGCAGGGGGAGGAAGAAAAAAATCACAAAGAGAAACAGAGAGAATAACAGGTTCCTTTCAGCCTCTGAACAATTCATCTTGCTCTGGACAAAATAAAGCAAGAAAATGAAATATTGTACTAACAACAGCACCACACCACACACCCACAAAAAGAACATAAAATCAAAGCCTTAAACAGGTCCTGAAATGAGCAATACACAAAGAGAGGAAAGAGGGCCCGGGCATGTAACATACTAACATATTCTATTATGGCTGCAAAAGATATTTCTGTGAAAATAAATTTTTGAAAGACATCCTTCTCTAGGAAAAAAAAAAACCAACCTTTATAAAAAACTTGATCTATATTTTTATTTCATCAGTTACATCACATACTCTTTTGCCTATACACTAAAAAAAGCTTCTTACTATCAGGAATGTCCTATCAAGAAGTAGTACCAGGTGTAGTGTAATGACATTGCAATTTATCTGAGGTTGATCACAGTAATCAGACTCCAAAACCCTGAAATATTTCTAGTAACTTGCCTATTAACCAAGCTGCACATGGGAGTTTAGTCTTCAAAAGAACTCCACTGCTGGCATTAGTAGCAGAATGCAGCAATTCAATAGTGAACTTTGTTGTTGTCACTGCTGTAGTTTTAAATCAAGTATGTTACTACACACATAGTAAAGCACTGTTTCCAATAACCAAGACAACAACATGATTCTTGTTCAAGGTAAATATACATTTCCAATTAAAAGCAATACATTTTTTCCATTAACTACAAAAACATCCATTCAAAACATTGCTGCTGCACCTGGAATCAACCCAACCATGCACTACCAAATATACAGTGAACTTGCACTGAAAAAGCTGTCGTCATTATATGAGTTTGATACATCTTGATATATCTGTTAATTGAAACTTCTGCTTTCTCAGAATTACAGGCACAACCCACTTCCTTGAACTGCTTTCCAAGAAAGTTTCAATATATTTCAGTAAAATTCAAAGTCATAATCCTGTATATCGGTCGTATTCATAAAGCTGCGTTTACTGTACGCTATTTTTCTCTACTTTCCTTCAGCAAATGTGTCCCAAAGCAATGAAGTTCAAGCAACAGAATATTCTGCATTAACAGTTTTGAGTTTAAATTGGGGAAATCCTATACTATGTTATCTTAAATATCTTTGGTAAAATGAAGGTATTTAGCAGCAACACGTGGTCCACGCACATCAATCAGGATCGTGAATAAGATACTAATCAATTCTAGCATGTATGGATGAAATATCCCTATAATGCAAGTATAATTTTTTCCAAAGAACATTCAGATATCATTGATTTTGACACATAAAACCAAATAGATGCATTTCTACCAACGAAAACAGAAGGACTTAAAGCCACTCTGTACTGACAGATGATATAAAAAGAAAAGAGATTACAGAGACCCCTTTGTGCTACCAAAACTGATCCTGGGCAATCCTTCAAAACCAACAATGATCTTGGATGCTTTCTTCTCCATTTTGCTAGTGTCTGAAGTATGCACTACATCAGATCAATTGAACAGTGTCATTACTGTCTGCAACTGGCAAAGCTGTAAGCAACACCAGTTCAGATCTGCAGAATCATGAAGACCAACCTAACTATGCTTACTTGTGGAAGTCTCCTAGGAATAGAAGCTCAAGAAGAAAAACAACTCTGACATAATCAGATAAAAATTCGTTTCCATGTAAAAAGAAATTATTCATCCTAAGAAGAAGGAACAAACGAGACAGCTAACGTGAAGAATTAATAGGAGATGAGTAGCAGGTAAGTTTTCACAGCTCAAGTAAACAGATGTACATCAGTGAGCACCATAGAGCACACAGGCATTTATTCAATGAGTTCAATGTTCATTGTAATTTAGAGCCAGTTTTGCTGCAACACTGAACATAAGAAAACTGCCACCTTGCAAGAATTAAAGAAATCACCTGTACTCAACAGGACTGGTAAGAACTGAATGGGCTATTGCACTTCTTTGCAGGACTAAAACATATACATACATATATAAAAAACATGACTATGTAGCAGCCCTGTAACTGGTTAACTTCTTTTTCCTTTTATAATATTTGAAATTAAATAAACTGAAAGCACCCAGGCCGAAAGAACTTCAAGGAAGATGTGAGAATCTAGGAACTACCTTGAATTTTAAGTATGCATTTCATCAGTTTTTGGGTTCTGTTTTTTTCATACGAAGATATGTTACTTCCTAAGAAACATTTCCCAGCATGAGCCAAGAAAGAGCCAGAGCAGTGTGAAGGCCTTCATCTTAAAACCTAATTTTTGGTTAAAGCTAGCCAAAGTATTAATCATTTTTAGAATCACACTGGTGATAATTTCTCTTTATTTCACTTAAGTGAAATCTTACATTTGTTAGTATCTTTCTTAACAGACACAGTCCAGAAATAAAGTTAGGCAGCATGAAAATAACTTTCATAGGAATTTCCTTTATATTTGAGTCTAGCCACAGCCAGAAACATTCTTATGCCTTATATTAAGAAGGCAGCTAATGAGAAACTATGTTAATACAGCAGAAGTCTCAGTCATTTACTGCAAACCTGCATTCATGTTTTGGTGGAGGGGAAAAGGGCTGAAGGGATATAGGGATATTTATTTCTTTAGGGTAAGGCAAAAACACTAGTGTTAAAAAAAACAAACAAAGAGTAAAGACAAAACAGATTTACAGAATCAGATTTTTTTCACCTTGCTTTCCATTTCAAATGCACATTCATAATACTGAGACACTATTACTTATCCACTAGCAATAATAATTGAAAATTATAAATTCTAAACAGAATATTTGCATGTTTCAGTAGTAGTTTTAGTGGCACTGTGTTAAAATTTGCACTTAATGCAACCTAAGATGCTCCACCTCACACTTTGAGCTGAGCTGCCAAATATAGAACAGGTCTTCAAAGGAAAACAGAACTTACTTTATACTTGCACGGTTAGGGGAAGGCAGAATATCAACTCTGAATGAAAAGTCTGTAAGCACACATATGGTCCACTACCTGTCAGCTCCCACTTTCATGACTGAGCTCACCTCAAAAGCAACTTGTGGTATTGATATGGTTTGAAGCTGGCTCCCTGCCAAGTCTCCAAACCTTACCACAAGAAGTCGTGTGTCCCCCCCAAACCTCAGGGAGAAGAGGGAGAAAAATAAGGACGAAAACCAAAAATGAGAGAGAGAGAGCTAAAGCAATATATATATAAATATATTTACACTTATGTTACAGTTATATACAATTGAAATATATATACAATTTCACAAGGGAAATGGAAGGGGGAAGGGAAAAGGAACAAAACCAAAATAAAATATATATATATATCCCGATTAGTAGCCCAATATCTAGCAACTAAAAGAATTGGCAAAAAACTATCTTACTACTCTCCTTGGGACAACAGAAAGTCACACTGGAACGATCACTGGCAACCTCCGTCTCCCAAGGTCGGCAAGGCCTAACCAGGCCTCGCTCCCCAACACGGCAGACTCAACAGCAGGGAACCTGCACCTCCAAAGCCGCTGGAAGGAAAGAGAGTGAAGGCCTCTCCTCCTTTCTTCTTATGGTCTGGCTTACGTAAAAATCGTAGGGAATACTGGGTAAATCTGGGCACTTCCTTGGTTACAAACTGGTCACCAAGGAAGGCCTAGACCAAACTACCACAGTATCCAGTTATCTCATTTACCTTTCACATACATCTTATCAGCTGCACTCTCAAAATAAAGAACATAGTATAAAATGATGGATGACCTTACAAGAATGGAGAGATGGTAACAGTAATTTGCTTTACAAATTTAATTCTTAATTAAAAATTACATTTTTAATTTAATGCTTACATTTAATTAAAAAGAAAAGAAGTGTATTTAGGCAACAGAAAATCATAATAAAGCTTTCAATATATGATCAGCATTAAAATTTATTTAGTCTGGGGGGTGGGAAGGGAAGAAATTAATTTCTACAGATCTAGCCATTAGTAGCTGGGTTGTCATAAACATGAACCCAATTTACAAACACACGTTAAAATGGCTTAAACCACAAATCTTGATGCTGGGGTAAGACATCTCAGCACATCAAAACCATAAAAGCAACATCAGTTTATTCAGTGTGTTTCGGTTGCTGTTGGTTTCGCACTAAGATTGACGAGACCTCAAACTACACTTCTCCAGCAGAGTGAGCATTCCAAATGTGCAACATTTTAGGAAAAATTTTGTGTAGGTTTAGGTTTTATTAATTATGTTTTTAAGTGTGAGAAACTATTAGCAAAACAAATAGCTCCATTATCAAGGCATCTTCACCTAACTCCTCTCGTCTTTTATCTTGCCTGAGTAACTAGAAGGAAGTGAGCAAAGTTCTCCTAGTAACTTTGAGTTCTACCAATTCTGTCCCATAATTCATCAGATTATTTACTGACAGCAGCCTTGTAACAGCATTCTTCCTGAGATGGTCACTATGCCCCAGGAAAACACATCGTATCTGTTTATTTTTCATTCACTTCTAACCATGCTCATGGCCACTCCTCTCTCCCCTCCTTCCCCGCTCCCCCACTATCACCCCTTTTCCCTTACCTTTCTGAAAAAAGCAGCAGATGGAGAAGCAGCTGCCATTAACTACCTGATCAGAGCTGCACCAATTTCTGGCCAGCAACCATGGAGGAGCCAATCTCCCAAAAACTCCAGCAAGATCATCCCATTCCCATTTTCCCATCTCTCCTTACCAAGACTTGTATCTCACTGAAAACCTCTAATCCCCAACTTCTGCAGTCCAACTTTCACATGCCTTCTTCACCCTCCTGGCTTTTTTATGTAACAATACCCTACACATCCTAAAGTTGCACAAGGTACATCAGCAAATAAGCATAAGAGTCATCATTTGTACACCAGTGAGCAGATGCACAGAGCACTTAAGGCTGGATATGTGCACACACAGAATATAGTCCAGATCTGAGAGAAACCCTGACTGAACTCAGCTTTGTTAGCAAGGATGCAACAACTGCTGCTGGCATGGAACGACTAATGGAGTTCATAAAAATTACACTAATGAAGAAGCTCGCTCCACTACAGATACGGATGTTGTAAGACTACAAAAGAGAAGGCATGAGCAAACTCTTAGCAAAAAAAAAGAGGGGAAAAAAAACCAAAACCAAACAACCTTCGGAAGTTCCCACACAATGTGTTCTAAGTAATTAAAATACATCATCCAAAAAAACTATTAAAAAAAGGTACCACACCAACAGAAAACTATAGTATAAAACCCACTAAACGGGATTGTAGTCCCCAAAGATAATTGGTATAAATTGCTTAAAAGTAATTTTAAATAACTGCACTAATATTAGTGGCATTCATTCTATGTGGCATCAGTCTATATTACATCTAAGTGCAAGTTTATTGCTATAAATAAGACTATTGTTATAAATAAGACCACTCACACACTGCATTCCAGTGGTGTCTAACTATAAGAAAAACCACACAGGTATTAAACAGTTAAAGTCACTAAATAACTCATGAATTGACATCAAGGCTGTTTTGGTGAAGGGTGGAAAAGCACAGGCTAAACTCCAAACTTGTTTAATACAAATTACCCCACTATTAAAAGCACAAAGCCATCTAATGGCAAAAAAAGGCTAAAGGAAATGTAAAACAGCAAATAGGCTCAATTTTTGAAAGTTTCATCTTAAACCCGACACTGTGTTGGCAGAGAGAAAAAGGGATTTAAAATACAGATTTTTCTAAGCTATCTTTTAAAGTATGATGTCAAAAAAACTTTTTTTTTTTTCAGATAAAGGGGCAGAAGGAGTGGGAGACTAGAGGAACCCAGCAGAGGCCAATATCTCATGAAACGGCTTTCCCAGGGTCTGCTTTAATAGTTAAGAATATAATGTGTGACCCAGATAACATGAGTAGCATCAGGGATTTAGTTTAGCAAAGCTGTAAAGCTGTCTAAAACAGGTTACAAGTCATTGACCAGCAAATAGTTGTTCTAAGACTTGCATGAAGGTCCTCTCCAACATGACTCAGCACCTACTCACAGTCCGAAATATAAAGATCTTTTATCTACGTAAAACTAATAATATGATCCATTGTTATTCTTTCAGGTATACACATAAGCATACACTTATGTATATAATCAGCAAATGTACCAATCACCACATATTTAGTACAAAGAACTGCCATTATTTTCCTACATTACTTTTGTGAGTCATATTTCAGCCTGCTATTTTCTATATGCCGTGGTACTCAAAAGCTCAAATTATTTAGTGTTTACATGATCACACGTTCCACTTCAGGGAGAAAAAAGAAAACTTGTAATTCCTTCTTTGGAAAAGTTATTAGTTATATGAATAAAACTGGACATTTTAGTAAGACTATACTGGTATCATAAATAAAGGACACTACTTTTACATGTATTGGGTAAACTGTTTCTGATTTACTCAAGCAAACTGCAAATTCACTTAACTATCCAGTTTATGAATAGTTACAAATGCAGTGAAAGGAGGTGATTTTTTCTTTGTGCTGTTTCAGTGTCTAATACAACAATTTTTAAAAAGGGAATACCAAGTCTATCTAGACATTTGACAATTTTTTTAATCTAGTTGAAGCGTCTCATCCTTCTGAAATGAAGGATTTAAAACTATGAAGTTCTAAGTGTTGAAGGTTTCACTCATTCCAAAATGCTAACTATAAATAGTTTAAAATCGCACACTTAAATCATCACACATTCTTGAAAAGGCTGTAAAACAGAAGCTCATGTTATTCAGAACCAGTCTGACAGCTTCACAGTCAGTAATTCAAAATATTGTTTGAATTATATCTCATTAGTGTATTCCAAATGAAAAATACAAAGAAAAACATTCTTTTGGACAGAATAGCATACAGCAAAACCCTTCCAAGTACAGCTTCAATCAAGACTACTTTGAATGCTTTCTGCATAGTACATTCTTGTCTTTTCATGATCTGAGGATTCCCACAGGATAGCTGAGACAGCAAAGCAACAAAACCTTGCTGTAGTAGCTAAAGCTGATGCAGTACTTGACATTAAGTTTCAGTAACGATGAAGTACAAGCTATAGTAAAGAGATAATAGTCTAGAGAAATAAAAAATAATAGATAGAAGAGATAATAGTGGAGATAAAAAGAGTAGGGGGAGAGAGAGGAAGAAGGGTCTGTCAACAAAATGAGGCTGAACAGTTTCACAGCATGTATTTAACACTGCCTTTGGAAAGATCTTCCATAAGGCAAAACACAAACACTAGCAAATATTTATGTAATTCAATTCTACCAGCTACTCACAAGACTTGGAAATCTAATTCTTACATGAGAAGCCTTCTCATGCGTGCTTAAATTTATAGCACTGGACCATCTGCCTCCAGTCGCTGAAAGGCATATCTTCCTGAAACTCTGTGTGTTGTACCTTTATCCAGGCTAAAATTTTACAGGGTTGTACAGAAGAGTTTAGATAATGGGCTTCAATACTGTGTCTGATAGCATCCTTGAATTTCAAACAAGCTCTTAAACAAATAGAAGATTACAAAGTAGGCCACTTTTTTATCACAGGAGTAAGGTGCTTTGCCTGTTCAGCAGACTCTTACGTAGCTATTGTGGCAAAAAGACATAAGTGGGTTTGTATTTAAAGACGGAGTTATGAAACACCAGGAACAAACACAGGAAAATGATACAGGCAAAGCTCTGAGAAGAAACAAGAGTACCTTGCCTATATATGCCCCAAAGTTGGAAAGAACTGATGGTCTATACATAGTTTAAAAGCCATTTGCAACATAGACTGTTCTCAACCCAGTCGAAGCACATCAAAACTATTTGTGGCTTGTCAAGATGTTTTTAAGCAGCAAAATAATCACAGTTTCAATTCCTTGTGCATAGGACAGGACGGAAAAATGCTCCACACAGAGTGCTTGCTGCCTCAGAGAACACAGTATTTTACTTCTTTTGTTTTGTCTGATTACTTACAGCTTCAAGAAGTCTGTGCTTACAGAGCTCACATTGAAAAATTCACAGAACAAACTTTGAGGACTGTAAAATTCTAAAAAGCTCTTAAACTGACTTCTTGGACAGGTTCTGGGTAAATGAACAATGTGGTGGAGGCATAAAAGACAAAAGGGAAGGGAGTAATAGATCCTTGAAGGTAAAACATACTAGAGAGAAAATAGACAACTATTTCCTCCGTAAGAAAAAAAAGAGGGAGGAAACAAACATTGAACAGGTCAGAGGAAAAGAGAAAACCACCTGTGCAGAGTTCAACACACAAGTTTTCTGCATACAAAGCTTAAATTATACCACATCTCCTCCATGGAAAAAATAGTCTTCAAAACATTGCTTCTACATCCCACTTACGTATCATCATGGCCAGTCTTCGCGAACGAAGATTTGGGAAAGGTCATTACCCTTCGAGCCTGCGCAGTGGATTTTTTAGGTGAGACACAGTGTGCGCTGAACTGAGCCCACCCACCCTTTAATCCTAAGGTTCATCTGCCGGGGCTGAGTGAGCTCGGATGGTGGCAGCGAGGTCCTCAGGATGTAGGTTTGTTTAGAGTGACCTTCTCTTGGATGGATGGCCTTACAGGGCTGACGAGCTCCATCTGCCCAGAGGAGTTCCCTGACCGGGAATCAAACCCAGGCCAAGGTGGTGAGAGTGCCACATCCTAACCACTAGACCACCAGGGGGCCCCCACTTACATATACATCCCTTTATTACTCCTCTGAATGGCTCTTTAATATGTAGGTGTCTCCAAACAGGGTATGGTGTTCCATCAATCTATTCTGCCAAGCACAGAACAGGCAGACATCAGCTTGATTTGGAATGGAGAAGAGTTTCAAAGGATTTAAGAAAAAGTATTGCAAAACCCTATCTCATATTATGGAATATTTTTCAATAGAGGATTTCAGGGAGGAGGGGGAGGAAAGCTTTCAAAACAAAACAAAACCAACAACAACCACAAACCCCTCAATCATCAGGAAAGATACACTCAGTCCTTGCCTCACAATTCAGGGAATTAGATTGAATGCACTCAAGACCACTTCCAGCCCTTCAGTTTTAAGCTCACTTTTGCTGTAGTCATGCACACTTAGAACTCCTTCCACCACCATTACATGTTTGCAAACAGAAGTAAAAAACAAAATAAGGCACTGATATTGTGCATTGTGCCATATCTACTCAGAGAATCAATCATCTATAAATTCAAAAGGAAATATATTTTTGCATGGGCAACATAAGTTACACAAAGAAACTGATTCATCTTTAACGACTAGAATAACTGGAAATGAGAAGTATGGATTTTACAGAAAAAATACTTCATTGGGATCTAGCCGTACACCTTCAAAGACATTAAGCACACTTTCAAAAAAGATTGTTTGTGACTACATACTAGAAGTAAATCAGGAATCTGACATGTAATTGTCACCGTAGATCAGTCAATTTTTTCTTCCCCGAGTACACAGTTTCAGCAAACCAAGGAGAATTTTCATTAACTCAGCCCTATTCCCCCTCCCCCACGCTAGTGAAGCTCTTGGTTGAAGGGAAAGGAGACAAAAGCTATAGCAGCCGATAGTTACAGCACAGTATTTGACACTGCTACCTTAATTCTCATCTTTTCACACCCAAGTTCTAACCACTTAGTGGCACAATTACTGCTTTTAGGAAACATTCACATTTCAGATACATATATACACACATATCCTATACACATAAGGTAATATTAAGTGAAACCCAAATTATGGAAATGATGAAATTAACTCTTGAATTAACTCCTTTTAATTATGTTTTTTTATCTGTTTCTTTTTCTCAAGAGACACCAGAGATGTTTAAATGGTATGCTTTAGTGAATTACGGAACTTGAACCTAGTTCAATCTCTTTGTATTTTCAAAGAGATTAACAGAATGTATCTCCAGCTAACTGATATGAAACTGGCTGATTATATCAACAATAGCTCCTCTTTTCTTTAACAAATTGACTTGTTTTAGCAGACCTCCAGCAGTACCCGCACAAACAACCTAGATCCAGCTTCACACAGAAGGCGTTGCAATAACAGAAGATCAAACTACAGCTTATAAATATCCATTTCTAGTACGTGCAGTATCTATGTGTAAATTTACTCATTGTAAGTGATTTTAGAAAGCAGGTAAGATACTTACTTGATGGCAACATAACATTGATATATAAAGTTTCTTTACCACACATTAAAGAACAGCTATTTTCAAACTAATTTATCTGCTGTTAAAGGCACATAACTTTTTAATTTTTACTGTTCAAAGAACTAGCGAGCCCAGGAAAGGAATTTCTGGGATAAAACTAAGACAGTTGATCTTACTAAAAGTTTTGCTGTTGACTTCCTTGGGGCTAGAATTTCATTCCTGGACTTCATGCAATCAAAACAGTCTTTTTTTTTTTCTGAAATAAAGAAGGATGAAGTTGAACTTTATAGCAAGAGCAGATTAAAGTCACAGAGAACCTAGAGTAAAATTTTAAGTCTACACCAAAGTTAAGTCTATGGCAAATCATTCCCTTCCCTCCTCCACAGCTTCCTGGCAAGAGCAGTTCTGGGTGAAGTCTTAAAAATCTGAATTTTTGCATACTGTGTGGAAAGAACAAAACAAACATCCCTCCCACCTCTCATCTATGAGTATACCAATAAACAGTCACAGTATTTTCTCCACTAGAACAAGTACTTTGTTTTAGAAGCCCTGACTAATTTTCCTAGCAGTTTCGTTGATAATTTGGTCTGCCCACTTCATTTTACCAAAACGGGTTAGTTTAATTTAATTTCTTGAACAATGAGTACATGCAGTACTAGCACTTTATTGTTTGGAGTAGACACATGTATAAAGAGTTTCCTACATCTCCCACTTTGTGTAAACTTTGAGTGTGGCTAATTCAAAACCAACCCCAGTAAGTGTACACAGATTTTAAAATAACACTTGTAAGACTGTGAAGAGCATTTACAGCAGTAAAACTATCAAAGTTCAGTTAAAAAATATTTATTCTTATAGAGCTGAAGTATGACAAAACCAGCTTCTTTCACTATACAAATTTTTAGTGACTTATATTTTACACCAGTCAGATTGAACGGATGCCAAATACCAGTAATCAATACACATGACCTAAACCAATTTTGCTTCCTGGTGTATTACAGGAAATTTCAGGCCAAACCTATACACTAGCTGAAGTTTTTCAGTGTTGCTCCATAATAGAACTAGTAATAAAATGCTTTTAAACTTAAGACACCAGGAAAAAAGTAAAAAAAAAATTAATAAAATGCAGTAATTCACAGATGAGCAAATCCTTAAGTTTCTGTAATATATCCCTTCTGGCTCAGTTTATCATAGGCAATATCTATGACTTTGGACTGCTCATTCACAGAGTTGCAAAAGCTACTCCATGCCCCAAAGTGATGCCCCAAACCTTAACAAATACCACTCTGGAAATCTCACATCCCCAAAGTCTTATTACCAAGTGGAGAAAACACTCCTAGCCCTAAAAACAAAAATAATCTGCCCAAGCTTTCTTTGCAGAACCAACAGTAAGCTACCAAGACCAGTTGAACCATACAGATGTTTCTTCTATATTTTCTTATAGTCCCAATCCCTCAGTGATCCAGTGGACCAGCAGAAATAAATTAGGGGCCAACATTCACCCCAGACTGACTGCTGAGGTCAATTCATTCCTCTGTCCTGAGCTCTGTCAATCCTACTTATAAAGTCTCAGGGGTGACAGCAGAGAAAATGAGGCCCTGAAGGCTTCAGGTTTTAGCACTGGGGGAAAGGCATTGTTGTATTTCAAGGTTCTCATGAAATGAAACTGACACAGTACAATTGTGCTTGAAGTAATATTCTTGTCCCTTTCTTTGCCATCACCTCCCACAATATTCCGCCACACAAATGCTCAGCACATGTTATCCTGGTTACTGGTATGGGCTTCCTGGGATGACTTTCAGCTCTTTGCCCTTACACTTGCCTACGAGAGACCCTTTGGCTCCAATGTCCCTCCAGGGGAAGAGAGCAAGGTGCTCCACTCCTCCTTCCCACCGTGCTGCAGTAACCACCAAAGTGAAGTATCTTTGCCCCAAAACACCGGACAGGCCTGACCCCTTTTCTCTTGCACCAAGAAGGGAAAGAGACGATGCTTTATTTTAGACACTGCTATACCACAGCTTCTATATTCACCCAATGGTACACCGGGGCAAACCTTTCATACAAATCTTTCTTTCCTACAGCATTTTTACCAAGCTACCGACATCTCCTCCGTTCCCCATGCGCACAGGCGTTCCGTCCATTCCAGCCTCTCGGCAGGTAAAGTCTTCCCTCCCCCGACACCTCACGGCGTTCATTACACAGCCCGGAGCCCTTTCTCCCATCTCTCGTCCCCCTTGCCGGGCTCTCACAAGGATGTCCCCGCCCTAACGACGGGAGGGATCGGGCCCAGGGCATAACTGAATTAGAAGGAATTTCTTCACAGATTAGACACTGGAATGGTCTGTCCAGGGAGGTGGTGGAGTCACCGTCCCTGGAGGTGTTTAAGGAAAGGCTGGACGTGGCACTGAGTGCCATGGTCTAGTTGACACGGAGGTGCTCGGTCACAGGTTGGACTCGATGATCTCAGAGGTCTTTTCCAACCTAACTGATCCTGTGATTCTGTGATAACCTGGCCCGGCGCCCCTGCAGCTTTCCTTTTCCCCCTGTCAGAAGAAAACTCCTCCCCACTCGGGTCTCTCCCGTCGGAGGCAGCTTCCCCCCCCCTCCATCCCGGAGAAAGGAGACCCCCCACGGGCCCTTGCGGGGGCGCCTCCCAAGCGCGATCCCAGCGCGGCGCTCTGCCGGGCCCGCCGACCCCCCTCTCACAGACCTGTGGATCCGGCCATCTTGTCCGAGCCCCCCCCAACACCGCTCCGGGCCCGCACGCCACGCGCGTCACTTCCTCCCGGAGCGGCCCCGTCACTTCCCGCCAGGAAGGACGAGCCGCATCCCCGGGGCACGGGAGCGCGCGGAGGGGGCGGGGCGCAGGGGAGGTGCCGGTCCCCACTGCGCGCCCCCGGCCCGGGACCCGTCCGGGATCTGGGTGCCCACGGGAGGCCGCAGCCAGCACCCTTCCAGGGTTCCTCTCTCGTTTGTATCCCGCTCGCCAGACCCTGTCTATACATGTCTCTCTCTGCTACGTCTCTTCCCTTGCAGACTATTACACCTGTGGAAGCAAACCCCTGTGGCTGCATCTCCACCCAGCCACCCACACGTCTCCCCCTCAGCCCAAATCCCAGGCTCCAGTAATAAGAAATTCAGTACACAGCAGTGAAGCTTCACTCCCAGCTTTGTTCTTTAGCTTGCTCCTAACAAGGCACTTACATTCAGAAGAGTCTTTGGAGCCAAAAAAAAAAAAACAAACAAACAAAAAAAAAGGCAGAAAAGGAAAGAATACATGGCAAAATTAAAAAGCCACAGAAATACTAAGAGAAATATATTAAAGAGGTGGCAATTAGATCTAGTTCCTCAGAATAATGTGACAGTTTCAAAGGCAAAAATACTCAACATAAGAACTAGTGGAAAATTAATTCCAGTAATGTCTAGCCATGAAGCCAAATGTTTCTTCACCTGTAGAAGTCAACTACAAGAAAAAGTTCCAAGGGCACCACAGAAGCCAGTGCCGACTTCTGCTGCCAGTAGCATCCTACCTGGGAACCACAACCTGACTCTGTGTTTGGGTCCAGAATGCTAGAGAGGAGCAGCAGGCTCGGGAAGGGCAGCATCTGAGAGGGCCCTGTCGGCGTTCACACGGACGGGAGGGAAAGGCTCACCAAAGCTACATGCAGGCAAACGCATCTGAAACAGGACACATCCCAAAACCTGTGCCAGAGGTCACCAGAGAGGTCACTGTGGTGAGGAACTTCCAGGAGGACTCACAGCCTGAGCACAGGGCTTCTGCCAGCAGCGTTCCTTGCAAAAAAAGCCTGTCCCTTGCACACCTCGCTAACCAGTGACAGCACCCACATGCTGTTCTTGGCACCCTATTTTATAAATACACTTAGCTCTTTCTTTTACAGCTTATAAAGAGAGAGTCTTAAACTCATTTACAGATTCTTCTGGTAGAGATCAAAAAACAAGGATGCAAAACGTTTTTCCTCCAGCTAACCTGAAACCTCTTCACCAACAAGGACTTGCTAGTATCCTTACACATACAGTGCTCTGCTTCCCTTCATTTTTCCTTTGTTCATCTTAGCCCAAACACTGTGGTTGCTATCTGTGCATACATAAAAATTATAAATCTACACCAGCTTTTAGTTCTTCCATTGATTTCTGTTTCCTTTCATCAAGTTACTAGTTTTGATCAGTTTTTTGTAACAGGAATAAGCAAGAGTTTCAATATTTACAACAAAAGAATTATAATTAAGCTTTTCCAGTACACTGAAACTGTTCCTAAAGCTGCATTTCAATGATCTGTGGACCCTTCCGTTGTCACAACAAGCTGATTGTTCAATATTCAATATTTTTGTGGAAACAACAAGGATACTGAAAAAAGTCACAATATTTTTTAAAAAATTCTTCTCTATTATAACATCATTGTAGAAAATATTGTGGCCTTGAACAGAAAAAAAGGTGCCACAAGTTATCCTTCTTCTATTCTTTGGAATCAAGAGAAGGTGCAGTAGGGCTGCTGGAGACCACTATACATGCCTTGCCCACTGTGGTCATCCTGAATGTAACCAGCCTGTGTTCCTGCTTGCATTAAGATAAAACCTGCCCAAGGTCAGAAAGAAGCACAATGGCCACCCCATGCCTGTCTGCTTATTTTTTCAGGGTTAATACTTCTTTTTTAGGCAGTCCTATGCCAATGGTGAACAGCACACCTGTGTCTTCTGACAAAAGGACACCATCTTGCTACCAGATGCAAAAGGGCTATAGAATAGTCTAGTGCACTCTTTCTAATAAGCAGCCTACACAACCAAAATAGAACAAAAGTAATGAGTCTTACAGCATGAATACAAAATTTTGTTCAGTATGCACTAAACTATAATATCAAATTTAAAGTTAAGTAATGAATGAAATCATTAACCAAAGACTTGCATACCAATCAAAAAATGTCTCCTTTACTTTTCTCAATAATTTGTTGATGTCATTTATTATTACATTAAAATGTCAGTAAGTTTTGTTATTTCATGCAAAGATTGTATTTCTTCTCCCTGTAGGCAAGAGAACAAACATAGAATTTTGAAATGAAAAAATGAAATACTTAAAACAATGTTAACTTTTTTCTACATTACGGTTCTTTCATGTGTCTTTACACCACTATACAAGAAAAATATTTTGAAATGCTGCTACCTAGTTTACAAGGAAATCAATACTGAAAACACTGGAGAATGCGGGCATCGATCCCGCTACCTCTCGCATGCTAAGCGAGCGCTCTACCATTTGAGCTAATTCCCCATCTGAAAAAAAAGCTTTGGGACTTGGAGACACACACTCTAAACTTACCAAAAACCACAACACAACTACATTTGATTATAAATTTGTTGTTTCTTACTTAGTCATTCTTTCCACTTACCAAAAACTGACTGCAGCTCACAGCTGGAGTCATAGGACACATCTTTCAGCAATTACACTACCAGAATACTCCTATTCATCCTTTTATAACACAAGTCTTTGTTATTTCTTTGTTTTCATACAAGAAGCTCTCCAAAACATTGAGTTACTTAAAAGAAACCAAATGTGTCATTGAAAAAAAAGCCTAACTTTTATTGAACAACTGTTCCGAATTCAACAATGAAACCCATGTTTTTTCCAATTTTCAGGGCATGCACATGTAAAGCCAGGTTCGGGAAACATTTAATGAATAGAAAAATATATGCTTGGTTGAAACAGAATTTTACAGTCAAAGCTTTTACATATGTGTGTGTGCATATATATACATATACACATACATGTTTTATGAAAGAGTACATATAAATATGCACACACACATCTTTTGGAAGGTGTCTGGCTTCTCTGGGGTGGGAGCGTCAAGTGAAAACAAAACACATGTGTATTTTCCTTATTTATTACGTTATTTTTCTTAGTTATTACCTCACCAAATGCACTTCCCTGTAATTAATACATTACTTGTAACAGCCTTAAAACACTGACTTTTTGAAAAAGGAACACACCCGTGTTCCCATGACTTGACACAGAGCATAAGGCCTATATCGTAGGCAGGGAACATGACGATGAACGGCTCCCCACGAAACTGCACCCACAGCCCGGCCTCCCCCTCCAGGGAGCCGTGGTGCCTAGGCTGAAGGGGCCGCTCCTTGCCCCTGGGGCTTCTGTTGTCACCCTTGCAGCTCACCTCATGAACCACCCCCAGGGCTTCTTCTCCTTGCATCTGCTTCCCTGGTTCCTCGGGACAGCCCTCTCCTCTTCCACAAAGTCTTTCCCTTCTCATTCTGCAATCCCCCGTCACCTGCTCCGTTCTCTTCCTTCCCCCAGCCTTCTTGCTGCTGCTTAATAGAATCACACAGAATCAATTAGGCTGGAAAAGACCTCTGAGATCATCGAGTCCAACCTATGACCGAACACCACCATGTCAATTAGACCACAACACAAAGTGCCATGTCTAGTCATTTCATGAACACCTCCAGGGATAATGACTTCCCTGAGCTGTTCATTCTAATGTTTAACAGCCTTTTCCAGGAAGAAATTCCTCCTGATGTCCAACCTGAACCTCCTCTGGCACAGCAAGAGGCTATGTTGTCTCATTGTGTCACTAGTTGTATGGGAGAAGAGACCAACCCCCACCTGGCTATAACCTCCTTTTCTCCAAGCTTAAACAACTCCAGCTCCCTCAGCCACTCCTCATATGACTTATCCTCTAGACCCTTCACCAGCTCCGTTGCCTTTCTCTGGACATACTCCAGCACCTCAATGTCCTTCTTGTAGTGAGGGGCCCAAAACTGGACACAGCCCTCAAGGTACAGCCTCACCAGTGCCAAGTAGAGGGGGGACAATTACTTTCTTAGTCCTGCTGGCCCACAGCTATTACTGATTTTAAAATTATGTGAAAGCACTTGTAACAACTTCTACATACATGTTGGTCAACCCAGGTGTTTTGAGCTCAACCAAACCGAGGCTGAGCTCCGCTTTACATCTTCCCCCCTACTCATTTTAACAACAGAAGTCTTTCAGGTATCTCTTTGAAACACAAAGGGATGTACCAAGCAAGAGAGCTGGTTCTGGCTCTGGTTCTCTGAAGGTGAGAAGAGTTTGCAAACTCCACTGGATATGTCATGGCAGTGCGCCTTTCTGCTCTTTTCCGTAAGCTCTATGTGTTCTTGAACATACAGCCAAATTATACAGCCCATAATCTACCACATGGTGACTTTCTCACTGTTGGTCGAACATCTTTATTTACAGAGTAGATTGTTCCTGTGCTGTGTTGGCACACAGACAATGGCTCTGTGCAAAATTAAGCTGCATTTCTCACTCCACAGCACAATGGGAGAAGTTACTCATCCATCAAGTTTAAGTCAGGCTAAGGGGAAATCAAATTAGAGTATGAGTGCAGGTAAGATCACCACCGGATTGTTTTCTAACTAGCCTGGCTTGTTTTTACATCATCTTACTGGCTTCTGGTGATGCTGAATCATATTACGTACATTAGCCCTGACATGTGATGGATGGCTTGGAGCTACTGGACATGCCCATCCAGTTGTTCCTGGAGGTGGATTCTTTGACAGGTGGCAACACAGAGTAGGAATAACTGAAAGTAACCTACTGTCTCATCTCTATCTGGCAGTGTTCACTTGGTGCTTGACAAGCTTCAGCACTGATTTGCTGACAGTGCCAACCACAAAGAAATAGGAAGGGGAAGAAGGAATAATGATATTCAGAAAAAATATAGTTTTCAGTTCTAAGTGCTAGTGAGAGTAATAATCAGATATAAAACTGCTGTGGATTTATTGCCAGCTGTAAGTTTAAGCTATACTAGATTTTGTTGTTTGGGTTTTTTTTTCTTTTTTTTTTAAATATTAAAGCTAGTCTTGTCTGAGATTTTATTTTTTTTTTGGCGGCAGGGGTATGTAATTGATTGTGTATAGTTTTTCAGTGTTTGTAGCATGTTTTAAAGATTAAACCCAGCATGATAATGATGTAGTTGTAACACTTGGGTAGTAAGGAGTGATCTTTGCCATGTAAATGGTAAATTCAATTTTCTATGGCAGCTATTTGAACATACTCAGGCACTTCAGCAGGTTTTCTGTTGAAAACACTAGGTGGAAAACTGTGATACAAAATCCAACTGAAGTAAAGCACTTTTTTTTTCACATGATCTTATTTATGCAGTATCAACCACCTGATGTGGATGCTCATCAGGACCTAAAAGCACCTGCATACTTGATCATCTCTAGGACTTTAAAGCTAGTTAGCTAATCAACACTCATTATTCCACGGTAAACATCAGTCATTTTTAGCAGTGATGACAAGGAATCTATTTAGACCAGGCACTCCTGAGTAACTTCCTGGTTGAGTACAGGGATTTTTTAAGAAACCCCTCACCTTATTTTTGTCTTTACCTTCAGAGAACATAAAGCTTTTCTTGTGGGAAGGTGTAAGAGATGGCTACTATCAACTCAAATACTGCTATAATCCTAAATAACTGGTAAGCAACTCAGAGTCTGCATTGGATTTTGTTTTAGGTTGTCTAACACCATTAACGTTTTTCCGTAACTTTTTATTCATTTGAGAAGTATTGAGGTAGCTGTAATTTTATTAACAACTTTTAGCAAGAGAAGCATTCATAAGCTACATAAAAGTAGCTCAGCTAATGCTCAAAGAAATCTATGAATTCCTGGGGTTTCCTTGTTTTACTTTTTCAGGAAAAATATGTAGCAATATGCAAAAATAACAAGGTTACAAATGCATAGGAGATGTGTTATTTCCAAAACTTCAGAGACTGCAAGGAGCTAAGGAAGAAGGGTGTAAGCTGGAGCATCTTAGCCTACCCAGTTTCACCAAGCCTGCTGGCTGGGTAAAGCAAAGGTGGGCTTTCCCATCTACTAATAAAACTGCTTTTTCTTCCTAGTAGTTAACCTGATGTTTGGTGTCAAAGGTTCAGAGGCCAAGATTTTTTTTTAAAAGACAGAAATAGCTTCTACATTTGCAAACAACCCTTATGTTTTATAATCTCCTTAAGAAAAAAAGGGAAGTGACAAAGAAAGTTATTACATATCAAAACTATTTAGAAGTCATGCTCTCAAGTGTTAGAAACTGCCAGGAATGTGGTTGGAAGATAAGAATTAAATTCATATTGATATACATTTTTTTCAATTATGTTTTCCAGCCTCCACCCTCAAAGCAATGCCTAGGAAAATTCATGAGCACAAACCAAATTATGAATTTACATTATGAAAAAAACATTTAGGTTCATGTAAAGGCATACACACTTGGCTGTTATTCCTGCAACTTACCACCAGCACATTGAGAAGAATTAGGATAAAAATACACTCTTTCCAACGTTACCTTCTCCAGCAGGTTGATGGCTTTTCTTTTGAAGACTTACCTGCCATCCCCACAACTGCCTCAAGCATTAGGAGGAGACGCAGCTACAGCATTTCCCTGTTCACACGATGACAAACCTCCCAGCACAACCTGTTTGCCATACCATCTGTAAAGAAGAAAAAAAGGAGGGCAGCAGCTGCCCAGGGGGAGTCAGTTGCCATTGGAGTGGGTGGAAGCATGTGCATCTATAGAAAGTTCTGGAACAGGAGAGGGTGTGCTTGGTGCCTGGGAAGGGCGGAGCAAAGGCTGGGTCCTGAGGGAGGGGGAATGTGGAAACAGGCAGGATGTCTCTGTTGGGGTTCTTGTGACCCTGAGTAAGTCCAGGCTGAGACCATCGAAAGACAGAGCAGGCAGAGGAGGTTTGTGCGCAGTCTTTTTACCCGGGGGCTTTCTGGTCGTGATGGTTAAGTGAGTCTCATGAAATCCAGTTTTGCAGTCATGGGGGTGCTTGTTTGAAGGAGGAGGTGCAGTGGGCAGTGCTGCTTCTCAGCAGAGGGGGTGGTTTTGTGGGTTCTTGTGGGGTTCTTACCGCTCCTGTGCTGCGCTGCCATGACTCAGGCTCCAGCTCTTCTCCAGTGGCTCTCAACAGCTGCAACCACGCTAGTCCTACATTGCATTAGTAAAAATTAAAAAGCTGTTGTTTTCTTTCTCTTCTGCTACTGCTCATCCAGAGTTTTCTCAGAGTATAACACTGAGCCTAAGTGAGAAGTGGAAGAATCAAATCAGACGGTAATATGGATTGAAGAACTTGTTTAAGTGGGTGCTGTCTTAAACTTGGTTGTGATGTTTTTGTGCTATACTTGTGTTTTGAGTACATTGTAAGCATGTATCCTTATCAGTGAATGCAGCTCTTCTACTGACAGGTCTCGTTTCCCTGTTCTAGTTCTAAAATGGCTGTATGGTGGTGCATAAGATCTTGTAATTGTTTTACAACATAGGTGTTTTTAAGGCTTAGGTTCGTTTTGTTCAGAAGGAATACTAAGAAAAATTTAGGAAAAAAAAAATGACCAAGCACAAATTAAGAACTTGAGGATTATAGTTGTTTGGGTTTGATGGTTTTGTTGGTTTTGTTTGTTTGTGGTATTTTTTTTCAACTGCTTTGAAACAATTATAGCAAAGAGGTACATATTCCTAATGGAGAAAAGTGGTGATTTTTGTCTGTGAGTGATTTTAGAGTACTTAGTTTTGTCAGTCATACTGAGAGCAGAAGGTATTATGGCTAAAACAAGGTAAAATATTGAGTGGAATTTTTAGGTATCAAGTCAACTCATTTACAGCTACAGCTGTAGTGTACTGAAATGTATAGTGCCAAACCATGGCATAACTCTGAGTCACTCTGAAAGTGGGATTTAGTTATGATGAAAACATTCCAGAGCACCATAGTGTCTTTAAGTGCTGTGTTTCTAGTTACTGTATGACTAAGCAAAGGAACTGCTGAATATTTTGGAGCCCTGGGCACAAAATCCTATTGGGCGTGTGAGACATCCTAGAGTAGAAGTAGCAGTGAGCTTGCTTACTTTGCCAGATGTAGTGACTTATGGGGATTTGGGTCAGCCATTTCTTTAAATGTCAGTGGTATCTGTAGAACAATGCCAGCTGTAAGAACTATTTCCTGTAAATTAATTTCAGATGCTTCTTTCCACATTAATTAGGTTTTAATAGGAGAGTGAGAAACATTTTTTTTCCCAAAGCCAGCTCTTTCAATCAGAGTGAGGGAGCAGATAGCGAGATACTGGAGTTTTGTTAATGCAGGAGTCACTACAGGACTTTAGGTCCAGTGCTTTAGGGTTAGACCAAAGTCTGAAATTTGGTTGTTGTGCTGTCTGAAATCACTAAATCATTGGAGAGGAAAGACTTGAAAAATTTTATATGCTAGTGTGATTCACATGTCTTAAAGGATCTTGGGCAAACCAAGAGTTGTTTCTGTAACTTAATTTCAGGTACTCATTTTTTCCAGAAAGGCCAATTATTTAATTTTGTAAGTGTAGTAAAATGTCACAACTTTGTCTTGCTTTTTTGCTGAAATCAAAACATTGCACAGAGTTTTCACTGCTCTTTCATTATAGTAATGCTTTATTATTTTTACATTTTAATTGCGTATTCTTGATTTTTATATGTATGTGTGCATGTCTATCTGGTGATAAAGTCACAATGTAAAAATTTCTAAGAGATGTAAATAAATAATGTGAACTATTTCTTTGTTTCCCAGGGTTCTATTTGCCTGGGTGCTTTTTTTTTACCTCCTTTTTATGATATGAGCCCAGACTCTATTGCCAGAAGAGAAAGAACTGGAAGAACTCTCTACCTATTCTGCAATACATATATAATATTGTAAAACGTGGAGATGGGTAAAATCACTTAGCTGATTGTCTTCCATCTAGGAAAAATCTGTTTTGAAAATACGCTATTTAAATATATCCAGATTTCTCTTAGCAGCAATTATTGTTTGGTGTGAACGTAAGTCTGCAATTGCCTGGAAACACAGACTGTATGTTATCCAGATGCAGCTCACATGCTGTTACTTCAAGGAGTGCAGATTTCACGTTAGCCGAAATTCCCATTAAGGCTGTCAAAAGCAGTGCGCTTTAAGGGAGCCTTAATTGTTTCTGCGTTTCACTGGAAGGTTGGGTTCTGTTATTGCCTACCAGGAACTTCAGTAGGGGATTAGAGGGGGCTCTGACTGCCCAGCTACTGTGATTTTGGGGGGAAGGTTTTCTTTGTGCTTGAGACAGCGGTTCAAATGCCGGAATGTTTTGTAGTGGTAGCCCGTCAGTGGGAAAGTGAAAGTAGGAATTGTCAGTAAAAAGTCCCGGTAGACACCCGGGGAATTAGCTCAAATGGTAGAGCGCTCGCTTAGCATGCGAGAGGTAGCGGGATCGATGCCCGCATTCTCCAGTTTTTCGTCTCTCCGGTCTTGCTTTTCATCGGTACTGCGAGCATTTCTCCACTTACCAGTCGGTATTTTCTTTTCTGCTTCGGAAAAGAGAGGCTTGTAAACTTCTATTTCATCGAAAATTAGAGTATCTTCTAGCACAAAAAAATAAATAAATGCCTGTTAGTGCGTTTTAAAAAATGAAACAGAAATATGCTGACGTAGGACTGTTCCTTATGATTTTTGGTGATAACATTCACCGTTTATACCACCTTATATTGTGAGGCTATTTTAAATTTAAATGTATTTTCCTTTAGCGGTTTTGTAAGGATTAGAATGAATCAATTTTAAGAAGCATAAGCACAGTATGAAATAAATAAATAAATTTGTTTACGCTGATCAGAGTTAAGCTTTTCTTTTTTTTTTAAGTGCAAATTAGTTTCTTATCATGGCTTGGGGAAAAAATTGAGTGAGACTGACTGTCCCTTGGAACTGCGGTTAGGAACAAGTGTGCCCTGCCCCATCCTAGCTGCAGAGGGTGCAAGGTTGCTGTGTAGAGAGAGTAATTCTATGGCGAGCTGATGATTGTAGAGGTGATTATAGACATTGCATCTTCTCATGGACAATTCCACTAACTTTTCGTGTTATTAAAAAAATATTACTAATAAAAAAAGTTCACATTAAAACTCAGTGTAATCGTAAGGGACAGACGTTATTGAGGTTCTGCGCTGTACTGCAGAACAGCTTCAGTATTAGATACCTCTGTGAAGGAGTTGTTTTTCAGGGAGCACGCAAGTGTAATCCGTTTGTTAATTGAAATTTCTTCTCCAGTTTTTTTTTATTTGCCTCATGAAACGGTCTGGTTTTTATCACCAGCCATGGATTTTCTTTCACGACCCTGAAGAGTTTGTGCAAGAAAACCTTCGACTCCCATTAATCTGCAGTCGGTCAAAACACTGGAGAATGCGGGCATCGATCCCGCTACCTCTCGCATGCTAAGCGAGCGCTCTACCATTTGAGCTAATTCCCCTCCTTCTGGCGCTGCCAGGCGGGTTCGCTTCTGCTGATTCATGGCTTGTCTGCCTCAGTCAGAATCACCTTCTTGAGTCAATTTGTTTAATAACACTGAATAGTCACTGTATTTATGTGGAAGGCCTGATAGCTGAAAAGTCAGAATATTCACTTGACATATGAGAAGCGTTTTCTGCTACGTTGCTTTGATAAAACAACTTATTTTCCTAAACAATTCCTCCTTAGTGTTTATTCAGGAAGGAGAGATAACTAATTTTTTTTACATCTCTTACAAGTCTTTTTGTATTTGCACTGTAAATATAGAAAGTCTGCAATTAAAAGTCACTGAAGCATAGTAAGACTTTTCTTCTCCTTGTTTTTCAAGTCTTTAGTTGCTTTTCCAGCTTTATTCTCTAACTAGCTGTACATAACCGATAAATACAATGGTGTAAAAGTTCATGTTTGTCACAGTTCACGGAGAGAAAGAATTAATATATATATTCCTATGCTACATTCTAGATATTTCTACCTTTAGGTATTGACTTTGATGATTCTGATAAAATAGTATTGCATCTTAAATGCATGGGGTTACTAAGAACATTTCAGAAATATAAAAATTAACGTCTAGTCATACTAACTGATTTTTCAGTAAGAAGCATGTTGGTAAAGCTCTATTCCCAGGTTATTAAATTAAAGAATGCTTTCTGGATTTAAAGAACAAAAATGTAGTTTACAGTGAGAGTGGATACACTGATATACTCTGTTTAAATGCAGAGGAGTAAGTTCTGCTAGTAAACTAAAGTCTGTGCAGTAATCCCACAATACATGTGCTTGTGGTTTTCTCTAATGGATTTAACTTACTGGATGACAGCATCCAGTGAGAAGAAAATAAATTATGAAACTGAGCATCAGCTACTTACAACTTCTCTGAAGTAAGGTAGTAATTCAAATCTGTCACAATTTAGATTCAGGCCAAGAGGTGCAACTAAAACTAATCAGTATTGCTGCAAACATTCTCCTAGAAGTTAAATATTCTCCTGCCTTACTTCAGTCTTTGCACAACAAAAAATAAAAACTTGCTTTTAATATTTCTTGCAGTGTCTTGTTACTGACTTTATCTACCTTACTTGAGTAAACTTGAGGGGGAAAGCAAATAATGCAAAAGCAGTTTCAGTACTTCTCACAGGCATGTACATATCTTAGGCTCATTGATGGCCCACTGCACGTCTGTGGCTGGGATCTCTCCCATGTCATGTTTCACAAGGTTAAGCTCTGTGTGAAGTTTTCTTTATCTACCCTGTACAGTTTGAGTCATTATGAAAATGGCAGATTGCATCTCCCTGTTTTTCACCACCACATGTCACTCTGCTGCCACTGAAAAGGCCTAAAGCTTCACCCATTCAGCTCAAAGAAAAACAGTTTATTTAATGCCAAAATCAGATCAAGGTGAGGAAAGACCTTTGCAATAGTACTATTTTCAGTGATTAGAATGTGCATTTCATGTAATTCACAGCCAAGATCACGTTGTGATCTTGAATTTGTTGTGATTACTCCTAAGTTTTTATGTAAAATGGTGAGTAAAACATTCAGATTTCTTAACTTCCTTACCTACTATGTCTGAAAATAACCTGACTTTCTTAATTCTATTTAAAAAATTTTCTTAGGGTATTTCAGCTGTGAAGGCTTTGTGTCCCATGTGCTTTCATTTAACACAGATCACTTCAGTGCATCTCTTTCTCAATACTAATGTAAACTGATACAAGCTAATTTAATCAGGTTTGAGTTTTGCTTTCTAGACGGTCTTAGGGGATATCAGGGCAAAATGCAAGTTGTGTGTTATCTTCAAGCTGCTCCACTGCATTGTCTGTGATGTGACTTCCCTCAATGTGGAAGGATAAATCTAGTGCGAGTTGGGTGGCACTGAAAGGCTGCAGGGCATGAGTTTGTCGTGCAAGTTAGCATGAAGTGCCTCGTCGCGTTACTCTGCCTTATCAAATTGCTTTTTCTGTCATCTTGGCCAAAAACATAGGTAAGCTCAAGGTAGAGTGGTGGTTAGGTGCTCTGAATGGCTGCCCCGGGGTTACTACTCCTCGTAAAGAAGCAGCAGCGGAGGGCAGTTTGTAGCCATTAAAGTCTATAGTTACAAGGTCGGGGCGGGTTGCGACGGGGGGAATTAGCTCAAATGGTAGAGCGCTCGCTTAGCATGCGAGAGGTAGCGGGATCGATGCCCGCATTCTCCACTCGTAATTTTGTTTGCAGAGGGCGTAAAACCGCTTCACCTACGAATATTAAAAAAAAAACCCCCACACTTTTATAGCGAGAAAACCAAATGTCAGAACGTACTATCTTTCATAAGTGGCAAGTAAGCCCCCTTTTTTTTTTAATATATACACACCTGGAAACATGTCTTTCGTGCTTTGCCTTGGTTTCTCACTAGTGGATTTGGAAATGCTAAATGAGTCATTGCAAACTTATTATTTGACACTTGTTTTGGAATCGCCGTTGAATGTGTTTTCGTTTGTGAATAGAGAGGCCAGAGCGAGAGAGAAAACTGCATTGTACCCCTGGAACAGCAGTTTCAGATTCGCGCTGAGGATCAGGGCCCTGTGGTCCCGATTTCCCCCACGGGGCGGGGAATTAGCTCAAATGGTAGAGCGCTCGCTTAGCATGCGAGAGGTAGCGGGATCGATGCCCGCATTCTCCAATGCTTTTATTAACCTGGAATTGTTGCACCCAGACGTAGAAATTACCAAACAAAATGTGTACCCAGCTCGGCGAAACGACAGTTTTGTTTCTAAACGGAGTAAAATTCACGTCTTTCCTTCTTCCTTCCCTTCCTCTGCGTGCTTTACTACCAAAATCAGGCTTGTAAAACTGTGTATGTCAATTCTGTTGTGACTGTTGACTCTTCCGGGAGATTATAAGTAAAATTTAGCAGGAAGAGAATTCTGCAGTATAACATTTTCACAGGCTTTATGAAAAACAATGTGTCGTGGTTTAACCCTAGCCAGCCACCAAGCCCCACGCAGCTGCTCGCTCACTCCACCAGGGGGCTTGGGGAGAGAATCGGAAGGGTAAAAGCCAGAAAACTCGTGGGTTGAGATAAAGACAGCTTGATAGAGAAATCAAAAGCCTTGCACACAAGCAAAGCAAAACAAGGAATTAATTCACTGCTTCTCGTGGGCAGGCAGGTGTTCAGCCATCTCCAGGAGAGCAGAGCGCTATCATGTATAATGTTTCCTTGGGAAGATGGATGCCATCACTGCAAACGTTCCCCCTTTCCTCCTTCTTCCCACTTTATATACTGAGCATGATGTCATATGGTACGGAATATCCATTTGGTCGGTTTGGGTCCCCTGCCCCAGCTGTGTCTCCTCCCAGCCTCCCATGCAGCCCCAACTTCCTTGCCAGTGTGGCAGTACAAAAGCAGAAAAGGCCTTGGTGTGAGCACCACTCAACAAAACCAAAAACGTCTATGTTGTCAACCCTGTGATTTCTTATCAACTGTTGTAAGAAGTGTGGACAAAGGTCATTTAGACGTCTGTCTCAGGATAATCTAATGATGAGTCTTTTCAGAGGTAAAAAAAGATTCACCATCTTTTTACAATGGCCACTGGGTATATTCCGAGATCACTTCAAATAAGTGAATAGAGTAATTATTTTTTTTCCTCTTCATGAAGTGAAGGCAGGGTACAGTTTGGAATATTTCTCAGTAACATCCACCTTCAAGTTTTGCTGAAACAGTTATGCAAGGATTCTAACCTGCTCATTACACTTGAAATAGACCATATAAAGCTGCTTTGTACAGCTGAGGAAGGTCAACATAGCATTGTACTTTTCTATTAAAAAATCACCAATACCACGCACTTGGGAATATTATCCCAGGGGAAATAGCTTACCTATTGGGGTTATTCTCATATATGCAGTTTAAACAGTGTTGAGCTTGCTTAGCTTTCTGATCAGCTTGGAGCTTCTCTTTTCAATTTTTGAGAGGACATCAAGAACAATAAGGAGGTATTTAGGTGAATTTCTACAGCTAGCCCCTGTATTGCTGAAAAGCTGGATCATGCCCAGAACAAAGTTTACTTCGTATTCATTTGTTTATATTGATTTTGGTTTGGATGGAGTGTTTATGTGTCATATAGATATCGTGAGACTCTTCTAACAAGGGTCACTGAGGCAAATACTTTTTTAAAATGGCAGAAACTATGTGATGCTGGTATTTAGGTCTTATACAGTGGTGGAACTTGAGTGGAACTGTCAACCAAGCAGATGTTGACAGGACTATTTACAAAGATACTGTAAGGAGATGCCCAGAAAGGGAAAAAAAAAATCTGTCTATATAAATGTTCTTTGAGCTTTATTGTTACCAAGTGCAAGCTTAAGAGCTTGTTCTCTGCATTCCGAAAGATAGACTAAGAACTAGCTGGATGATGGAGGCACCTCCCATTTCTTCATTTTCCCACCCACACATACATGTACAGAAAAGCAAAGATCACATACTGTGTGACTAAAACTGAGACAAGGACATAAATACCAATGCAGGTAGCCAGCCTAACCTTACTATATATTTGGAGCTCAGCTCACTTGATGGACATTTTGTACATGGATATGTAGGCTCAATTCTCTCTTAATTCTCTCTGGCTTTAAATAATGGATGTAGTAACATGCACTTATATTCTGGAATGGTATTTGCATTCTCCTGGTTCAAGTCAGGATCTGGTGCTGCTGGAAAAGACTGGTGACTGGAAAAAAATGGCTAAGAACTAGAACCAGGAAGAAAATATTCCCTGGCTTCCAATTCAGTAAGCTTGTGCCAACCATTTCTTCATTGGTGAGTGGTCTGTTGTGGTTACGACTTTGGGGATTGGGGGAAGAAATTACATTTGAGTACTACAGCACTGGGCACTATGAAAGACTATTAGAAGGAAAAACAGCTTTTTAGTATCTCTAAGAATTGGACAGCTGAAGTCAGAAAACAACGTGCACCGGAACTGTACTAAAGTCAACTTCTTAAAATGGAGAGAGGGTAAAAGCTCCTCTACTTCTAACATTTCTTTTAGGGGCCATTAGATATACTCTCTGATCTATCTTCCACATAAGAAAGTTTAGTAGCTTTCATACACCAAGTTATTTGTATTTTTAAGAGTTTAGATACTATTTGACCTAGTTATCTTCAATAAACAAGGCTACCAAAGACTGCATCACTTTTGCTTCAGAGCTAGGAAAGGTTTTAATTATTAGAGGAAACCTCTAATATCAAGCGTTTGATACTCGGTCAACAGTGACAAAGAGGTCTTAGGTAGATGCATAGGAAATCTGATACAAATTGGTCAGTAAGTTGCACCAATTAAAAGCCTGCTTCACGCTAGAAAGAAGTTTGTATGATAATAGTTAAGAAATAGTTGCACCACAAAACCCAATCAAAAATATGGGAGGTTTTTAATCGTGTTTATAAAAGAAACAATTTAACCTGAAGATGTAGCAAGACTACCAAAACAGTTTATACAGGCGTTACAGTAGTTCCCCGGTGTGATTTGCGCTCACGAAATATGGTAAATGGAACTCTATGCTTCATTAGAAAAGAGCCTCACATTCAGGAAAAGCAGTCCAAACCTAATCCTACCCTATCGAGTTGAAATGTGGGGCATGATCAGGAATCACTGAACAAACCAAGTGAGTATTTTCTCTGCAATCAAAATATAGGACACAGAAAGCTTTAGGGTTCTGCAGAATAATTACACAGCAATTACATAAATATAATTAGTAGGTCTTCTGCTCAGATTTCATGAATTACTATTTTTCATTGTAGCAAATACAATGCTCTTATTTTCCTTATTGGAAATTTGGAGTCCAAAGATGCCAGTCACAAGGGGATTCTGGGAGTGCTTATTGCATAGACAAACTGCATTCTCAAAGCCTTACAACCCACAAGTAACTAAGTTTTTTGGTTTTGAGAATTAAATAGTTCAAGCTGGTGTCAGGCTGCCTATAAACATTGTCATAACGTGGCCATGCAAACCTGAGAATTAGGTGACAGCTTCCATATTGACTGTCAGTTTACCTCACAGATGATGAATTCCATGCTTTTAAAGTAAATTATAAATGTATTTTTGCAAGACTACATGTGATCTTGCTGAGCCAGAAAAAAAATGCAAAATGCTTATTTTCTTCAGTCCATATTGCTGTATCCAGACAGCAAGTTACAAAGCAGCTCTAGTTATAAAATTAGATAAATACAGTGCGAAAGTGGGATAGAATCACTTCCCTGACCAGGTATTTGACATGCAGTCTTCAGTGCACTTTCCTGAGATTCCTGAGATTTTCTTCTCCTGAGATTCCTGAAGTCCTAGGTAGCCTTCTAGGAAGATAATACTGCAATTCCAAAGTGGCTACCAAAAATAAGACTGAAGTTTGATGAGGCTGAACATGGTCTTATGGATTACACTATCTCAGTTACGATGTGCATGTGATAACCTTATCAGGTGTTTATCACTTAGATGACATCTGTTCCTGAAGTGCCTAACAAAACTAGGGATGACTAGCATTGAGTCACTTTCCAGTCAAATCTGTGCTTGCAGAGAAATGAAATACCAGCTTTGAAACCAGTAACAGTGGTAGCAAATGACATTCTTCAGTTTTATCTTGTACTGGTCACTTCGACTGGTTCTTTTGGAGCCAGTCCAGTTTAATATGTTTATCCATCATCTGGATGAGGGGATCAAGTGCATGCTCGGTCAGTTCGCAGACAACACCAAATTGGGCAGGAGTGTGGATCTGCTGGAGAGCAGAAAGGCTGTGCAGAGGGATCTTGACAGGCTGGATCAATGGGCCAAGGTCAATGGTATGAGGTTCAACCAGGTCAAGTGCCAGCTCCTTGCACTTGAGTCACAACAAGCCCAGGCAGCACTATGGGCTGGGGAAAGAGCAGCTGGAAAGCTGCCTATCACAAAAGGACCTCTGGGTTCTGTCTGACAGCCATCTGAACATGAACCAGCAGTGTGCCCAGGTGGTCAAGAAGGCCAATGGCATCCTGGCCTGCATCAGCAATAGTGTGGCCAGCAGGACCAGGGCAGTGATTGTTTCCCTATACTGTGCACTGGTGAGGCTGCACCTCATTTCAGTTCTGGGCCCCTCACTATAAGAGGGACATTGAGGTGCTGGAGCATGTCCAGAGAAGGGCAGTGGAGCTAGAGAAGAGTCTGGAGCATAAATCCTACGAGGAGCAGCTGAGGGAGCTGGGGTTGTTTAGCCTGGAGAAAAGAGGGGAGACCATATTGGCCTCTACCACCTACCTGAAAGGAGGTTGTAGTAAGGTGAGGATCAGCCTCTTCTCCCAGGCAACTAGCAATAGGACAAGAGGAAATGGCCTCAACTTGCAACAGAGGAGGTTCAAGTTGGATATTAGGAAAAATTTCTACACTGAAAGAGTGGTTAAGCATTGGAACAGGCTCTAGGGAACTGGTGGGAGTCACCATCTGTGGAATTGTTCAAACAAACTTTACAATATGGTTTAGTGGGCAGGGTGGAATTAGGTCAAAGGTTAGGTGTTACGGTCTTGGAGGTCTTTTCCAACCCTTGTGGCTTTATAATTCTCAAAGTGACTTACTACAAATAACTTCTGCCAGAAGGTTTATAACTTTTTTTAATACCTTTTGTAGAATGTGTAAGACTTTAATGCCTTTCTTATATGTTGTTTCTGGTGTTAAGAATATCAAGTTTCTGGCAGGAGTGCTTTCCCCTGGTTGCATATTCCAGTCTTTAAATGACTTGAGATTTTTAAATAAGCTTAATTATAACTACTAAAAGTATAGGGTAAATACAGCAGTAAATTATGATACAGAGTTTAACACTATTGCATAAAGTAAGGACACTCAGTTTAAGTAAATTTCATTTTCCTTTTGCTTTGTGTACATTTCAAATTAGGATATGGATGTTTAAGATCTTGTAATTGTTTTTTTTTTTCAGGAAAAGACTATTTACAAATATTTCCATTCTATCTACCTAATTACAGAGTGACACTTGAAGTCCTTGATTATTAAAAAAACCCAACTAAACAAAAACCCACTACAGACAAAATAAATCAACTCTAGCAACTACTATACACAGGCTTTAAGAGCCATCTAGTGGGATTATTCTGCAAGTAACCCTGTAAACACTGAATAGAGCAATTCCTAATGAGCATTTTACTTAAAAAATAAGAGGCAACCAAAAAACCAATCAAATTATTAGAATATGGTGAATTAAGAGTCACGTTAACTCAAAAGGGAGCTGAAATTTGTTTTACACACAACACTTCTTTCCATTTCCCATAACACTTGATTGTGGCTACACAATTCAATATGCATTAAAAATTTGCAAGTAGATGAACAACCAATTTGTGTCTTACAGTAATAGTTTCCATATTGACAGACAATTTTAAGGAATGTTGCTGATGTAGTCAGATGCATTATATTTATTTTTTTTAAACACCATATCAACTTTCTTCAGCTCAAAAACATGTTTAAGAAACTTTGTTGGTGCTGTTTTGTCTGACAAGAAAAGGCACCAGGTAGTTCAGAAGGACAGTCTTATAGCTTATGAGAGTAGAAAAACAGGGAAGAGAAAGATTTATGAACTGAGGTAGTACTTTAGGGACCAGTGTCAATGAAAAAAGTATGCAAGTGATGTTTTCAAAAAGTAAAAAGCTTAGAACTGTATCAGTCTCACCTAAAAGACAGATAGTAACTGCGAACTAAAGATTTGGTACAATGGGGAAGGAAGGAAGACATCATTAGACTGTTGTATTCTAAGCAAAATACATAAATAACATAGCAGAGAGGAAAATAAGATCTCACAAGGCAAGTGCCACTAGAGTATTTATGATCCTGGAATTTAAGGGAGTTTGGAATTTTGTTTCACAGACGTCTTTTGAAGAGAAGTGTCAAGCTCCTGGGATCTAAGCTTACTTGTATCAAACTTTTAAGACTTGAGTCAGGGAACCTAGACTTCCTCTACAGAAAAGCACAAGAAGAACTACATCCTTCCAGTCCCTAAAACCCAGGAAGATGAGGTGATAGTGACTTGCATACTAATAAACAAGACGGGGGAGAGATGGCTGTGGATTAACTTGATCATTCCAACATATGCTGTATTTTTACTGTAGGTTAGACTGTTTCTTTCTTCTACTAAAAAGCAAATCAGTGAAAATTCAACTAAAGGTAAACAGTATCTTGATCAAATAATGAGCCAGCAGTAAGGAAAAATTGGTTTTAAGGGCCCCTCCTTTTTTGGGGAAAATTGCTTCCATTCTGTTAGAAGCAGTAGCACAGAACACAGGAATAACAGAGCTAAGTGAGCTGGTGAAATGAGCCTGGTGTTGTCTGTACCAAAGTGAATTTGGGAACTCCTGCTAATGCAGCTGTGAAAATAGCAGCTACTGATGTGCAATAGCTGAGAGAATCTACCCTGGATACGGTGTGGCAAGATTTTCCAGTCATGCTACTGGACCTTGTTCTTTCAGAACTGATCATATACCATTACACCAAAGGTGGGCATCCAAATTTATCCAGTCATACTTCAAATTGAAGCAAGGAAATGTGGTTTCAGGTAGAATCTGCCTTTTTTACATTGAGGATACTTCCACAGTACACTCAAGTCAAACAAAGCAAACAAAAAAACCAAACAAAACCACAAACAAACAAAAAAGGAAAAAAGCAAAGCTCCTTTTATGCTGTCACAAAGAACTTCTGAAAAATTTGAGAATTCTAGACTGAAAAGTGCTCAGCACAGGATATGCTAATTTTTACTTGAAATAAATGCTAAAGAGCCCTTTTAAGTCAAATAACTTTATTTCAGATTACAGCAATACTAATAGTCAAACTATTTACTAAAAAGTCACTTAGAGGAATTTTTACAATTCAATTGGACATACACGCAACATGGTTATAGCACGTTCTAAAAAACCTCATAAAAACACATAGCACTTGACATATTAGTAATTACATTTAGCTAAAATGTAAATAGCATTATTCAGATGAGGATTTTTTCGGTCCTCAGGTCCTCTGTCATCTTGAAATGACAGAAGTGCCACTTAATCGTCACTACACTTGTCATAGCAAATGATAGCCCTAATCTTGAAAATTTTGCAGACTGGCAATATAGTAAGGCAAAGTAAAGCCATGACAGTTGGCTGGCAAGGAAAGGCTATGCCTGTCATAGCAAATGATAGTCCCAATCTCAAAGATCTTGCAGACTGACACTATCTTAAGTAAGGCGAAGTAGAAGTCGTGACAGCAGCCTTCCACAGATAGGTTAACTCACAGCAGTCTCACAGTCTTTCCAGTCACAGTCAAGAAGTCATCATCAGCCAAGGCACGAAGTGCTTCTTCAAACATTTCCTTCGTGACAGCCTTGAAGAAAAGAAGTAAATCAAATCAAATAAAGATGGGGTAATATTTCAAAGACAGTAAAAATTCCTTACTTTCTACCAATTTTCTTTTATTTTCTTTTCTTAAATTTTTATTTGTTCTTTTTGCAATTGGAAACCTGACCTGGAACCCTGAAGCTGAGTTTGCTAATTCAGAAGCCAGAATAAACTTAAGATAAATATTTGAGTTGAATTTGCTGTATCTGTAGAAGAACTGGCTTTCTAGTCACGCGGACAGAAAAAGTTCATGTTTCCCTTTCCCTCCATAATGTGATTTGAGGACAAGAATGTTCACTTGGAAAAACATGCTTTTAAAAATTAATGAAAAGGTAAAAACAAAGCAGGAAACTTACTGTATCAGACTGGGCTCGGAGATCATCGAAAAGCTGTTGGTACTTCAAAGACGGTGATTTACCCTTGGACTGGATAAGCTTCCTTAAGGCTTGAGCCAATTCCTCTTTCCGCTTACGAGCTGTTGCACTCATTCCTTATAAAAGGAAAGAAAATGCCTTTTAGTAATCAACTGAGGACAGGTTAAGTTACATTCTAAAAATTACAAAAGCCCAGTAACAGCCCACTGTGAAAACACAAACCTGTAGTGAGAATGGATATGTCCACAATTCCAGTCCTTGGATCAGTAGCAGACTGTTTCAGTGCTTCCCGATGGAGGCGTCTTGCTTCTTCTACATCAATTGTTTCAACTTTCTCTGAAAAGCGCACCTTGGCGTGCGCCTCTGCCAGCCGGATCAGGGACTCAAGCTGTCGAGGATATGCAGAAACCATTCCCCTGCCACTACCAATCTTCCTCATGTCCACGTATGCCTGAAAAGGAGACAGTTGTTAAATACTTCAGTAAATCTTGTTATATTCAGTCTTTTTCAGAGTCCACTTCATCTCACACCTCTTATTTCAGAACATGAACAATTCTGGTAACCCATTCCAAGTCCTGCATTTCTGCTCATGCACCTTCACAATTCTTCTGTAGTGACAGATAACCACATCACGTTACTTCTTTCTGTTATAAAGCAATTAGGCCATGGTAACAAATCAAGTTTTGAATCACTTTTAAGAATGTAGGACTAGTCTTACATAGCAGTACTTCTGTCTGTAATGACACATTTATTTTTTTTTTCAGTAGAATTTAATGCGTTTTATGTGATGGAACCAAACCCAACACCTCTGAAAGCTAAACATGAGAGTGCAGAATGAGTTCTAATCTGATCCCTTTTTCCTTTTAAATGCTGTTGGATTTCAAAAACTTTTCAGGATCTTACAGAAAAGTTGTATGTAGATTAAGAGTATACACGCTACAGAATTTCACTTCTGACCAGTCAGGAAAGACTCTGAACATTCTATTAGCAACTCCTTTACCTCAATAAGGGCTTGGCTTGCTTCTTCACTTAATCTGGGATTTACATAACTACGAGCATATGCGATGTAATCCCTCAATATTGCCATATCCATGTATTCCTCCTCCATCTTCTCTTCGCTTTGGTAGTACAGTGAAACCAAATGGCGAGCAAGACGTCTGTCATAAGCTTCATCACGTGGATCCAACATCAAAAAGATCAAGTCAAATCTGAATGGGATAAGTAACCAGCATTAGTGTGCAGACCTTTTTGTCATTTAGGTAACTTGGTTTTTACAGGGGTTGACTTAACAAATACAGGTAGGAGTTACCAGATTCCTAATTCCTTCTCTAAATAAAAGCTGTTCTATTAAACTGAAAAGAAAATTTTCCATGAATTCTCAAAGTATAGAACAGCACAATGGATTTGCTTTCATCTTAAGGACTTGAAATTTTTAAAGTGAGGTACATTCCGAAAAATTCAGATTCCATGTTCAAGGCTGACAGTTTTATTTTCTTAAAAACAAACCCACACACCAAAAAAGTACCCCTGCCACAAGCAAAAAATCCCCCCACATAACAAATGCACGGAACGAACTGCTACTAAAGAAACTGTCCTGAAAGGCAGCAGCAAAGATGGCACGTACCTAATTATTTTATGCATATAAAACCCCCTAAGTAAATAAATAATGTATAAATAAAAAAGCACTTGTAGTTTAGTCCTGAAGAAAATGGTTTATAATTCTGCAAACAATATATTCAACTAGCCTCAACTATAAGCAGACATGAATAATGTATTTTTAGCCAGCCAATCATTTATTTTTGTAAGATTAAATCCAGTAAGAGGTGGAATTGAGATGCTGCTCAAGCCTAGTTTCATCCAGTACATCTGCACTAAGGTACCATCTGTTGTTAAGTGGTTAAATTAAATAGCTCTTAATTGAAATCTAAGCCGTGTGTACTCGGGATATCCCGTATACTATCAGTGTACTTCAAATTTGCAGTCAGTGTGGGAATTCCTAACAAGATAAAATTGCAGAACATAGTTAAAGTTTCTGTCAGCAGACACTAAATATGGCTCCAGCATCTATGCCCAAATGACTAGCTAGCATTGCCACTTCCCCAGCTAAGTTTACAGAGCAGTATGAAGCAGGCACAGATCTTCAGATTCTACCACCTCTGCTGCAACTTCCCTGATCATCAGTGTTTCACTTTAAAAGCTTTATGAAGCTAAGAAAAGCATCCTGAGTTTTTGTGGAAGTTATCAATACCTTAAGATTCAGAACAGCTCTTTTCTAGGAGATGATTATGAAACAATATAGAATTAAAGAGAGAGATCCTACAGATCTTCTCACCCCTGATGTTCAAAGTCAGCATGCAAAGACCAAAAAGCAGTTCCCTGGTCATACAGAAGCTGTAAGAATAGCATTTAAAATAGGTGTTACAAAAGTTTTCCACTATGCTGCAAGCAACAGAGTTGTTCTGTTCTACTATATTTAACCATTTTCACAAGAGGAAGTAAAACATCTCCTAAAAATGAGACATGCAAGGCAGGAGTTCAGTACCTTGACAACAGTGTATGAGGAAGCTGAATGTTTTCAATAGTAGTCTTTTTTGGATTCCACTGTGATTCTATAGGGTTAGCTGCTGCCAGGATAGACGTACGGGCGTTCAGTTGGCAAATAATTCCAGCCTGTCAAAATGAAAAAACACTTCTGAAACCAGCTGCATCTATGTGCCACCAAAACCTTTTTCCCCCCAACTTCATGAGATCACCAATGTTCTTCGATGGGTTCTGCAGTAAAAAACTGCACTGCAAAAACCTTTGAGTAAAGCAAGAGCAAAAGCCTCTAGGGATACTTCAGTCTGCTCTGAAAGAGTTAAACAAATATTTACCTTTGCAATGGAGAGTGTCTGTTGTTCCATTACTTCATGTAGAACTGATCTTGTGCTTTCACTCATTTTGTCAAACTCATCGATGCAGCAAATGCCATTGTCACTAAGGACTAGAGCACCTGTCTGAAGAACCAGTTGCCGTGTTTCTGGATCCTTCATCACATATGCAGTAAGACCAACTGCACTTGAGCCTTTGCCAGAAGTATACTGGCCTCGAGGAACCAAGTTATACACATACTGGAGCAGCTGTGATTTGCTAGTACCAGGATCACCACAGAGAAGAATGTTGATCTCTGCACGAAAATTGCCTCTTCCTGTGTGAGTAAAATCCTTTCTTGATCCCCCAAAAAGCTGAAGCAGGATACCCTATAAAAATCAAAACATCATGTCTTGGATTTGCTCTGTTAGCTATTCAACTGTTCAACTGAAACATCTAATAAACCAAAATAGTACTAAAATTACCACAACTCAGACATGAAACGAAACACTTGAAACTGGTTTTAGATATCTTTTAAAAGGGTTCATTCTTTATAGACATCCTCAATTCCAGTTCATTGCAAACATATAGTTAAACTGCTAGGTCCTACAAACTCAGCTTCTAATTGAAGTCTGAAATTAGATTAGTTCCAAATCTGTTCCAAAATTTAGGTAATCAAAAAATCTGACAAAAAATTCTGCTGACAATACAAAAGGAAGAATAGACTATTGTTTTCCCTAAGGCTATGTTTAATCTAGGACCAAAGTACTATTTCAAATCATTAGAAAAGTTCCATTTATCATTTTCTTTCCAGGCAAACTGCTTTACTGCATTCACAACATTAGAGTTCTTTTCTTGCTCATAAAGGTGTAGTCTAAGGTCTCTTATTTCATTGGACTTTACCAACACTTCCTCCTTTATATTTCCTAAAGTAAGCTTATACTTCCAGTGTTAGTAAAGAAATTAAAGTAACTACCTTCCAGTATTTTGAAAGTATAAATACATGCTTGTAATTTTATTAGCCAGAATTATCAAGAAGGATTTGTTTTTTCCTTTTCAACTTTACTAGATTAAAATTTCACAATTTCCCAGTATTCATTCTGCATTTTTTTTTCCTCTAACAGGATATATATGCTAGAAAGTCAATGAAAAGAAGTACTAATCAGTGACAATGATGGCTGGAAACAGCAAGGAAAACCATACACTATTTCATTTAAAGCCTCTGCACAACTTCTTACAGCAGAGAAACCCTGTGGAGGCATGGAATGAGCATTAGTTCTGTTCTCATTCACTTAAAGCAACTTGAAGCAGTCAGTAAAACATGATCAGTAATTATAAAGAACCTTCAGGTTGCAACTTAAAGAATCTCCCTTGATGAAGGTCCTCAGCTTTCCTCAACTCCACCAGTCACTAGACTTGATGTGCCTTATTAGTGTGTCAAGAAGGTATCAACAAATGGAATAATCATTACTGTATTTCCATTCCAGCAGAAAATTATAGTATGGTTTTGAATTCAACTTTCAGAAACCTGTTAACTATGGTAATGTATAAATCTATAAAAAAATCCCAAAGAAATATACTTGAAAAGGATTGTTTGATGCCTGATAATGCCTTGAGACCTGCTACTAATTGCAGTGTTTGCAATGATGTTGTAGTACCTCAGTTGAACACTTTATCAGAACAGTCCATTCTTGGATACATCTAAGTAAATGTTTTGATACCCCGTAATTCAATCAAATGTCATTTTAAAGCTAGTGTTCTCTTGTGAGCAAGCACTTACTATGTTACAGCTACTTATTTTTCTTTGATCGTCAGTAATCTGAACATTTATGAAATCTCCAAGATGCATCCTGCAGTTAAGTTTTCCCCATTCTGTTGCCTTCCTACCTTTTCGATACCTTTCCTCTAATTAGCACTCCTTAATACCATGGAAAGAATTAAAATACACTTAGAATCAACCTCTAATCCTGACAAGACCATAATGTTTTAAGACTGCTCAAGATAACAGTTTTTTTTAATTTTTAAGCTTCAGGGTATTTTTAGAACAAACAATAATTACAAATATACTCACATACAAAATACTGACATACAAATGCATGTCCTACAAGAGAAAAATAAATTCTTTTACCTTTTTGATATCTTCATGCTCATAGATACTTGGAGCCAATGCTAAAGAAAGTCTCTCGTATATGTCTGCTTTTTTAGAAAGCTCTTTGAGAATTTTCACACGTTCCTCTGTAAACATTTTTTGCTCCGTTTCCTCGTCGACACCATGCAGGCGTTTTGAATCTGTCTTGCGATAGTGTATGACATCAATGTGGGTCTTATACACAGACTGTACACTGCTGACACGGGGATTAACTCGAATTGGGACTGCCCGGTAGATACCTAAAACAAATTTTAATCGCAGCATTAGATATGGAGAAATGTGATAATCCTGACCCCAACAAATTTTATAAGTTCCCTTGAAGAGTACAGGTTTTCAAAACAGCCTAAATACTTTGGTCAGTTTATTTCTCAGTATAAGTCATACAGAAGGTAATGGAACATATATAAGTCATCTAGACCCTGTATTTGCAGGTACATGTATGTGTTTAACATTCATACCAAAAGTGTTCTCAACAATAAAAACACTTAAGCATTTTTTGAAAGAAAATTAAGGCTTGATGCATTCAAAATTCCTGTTCCAGTGTCTAGTCAGCCTTTCCCCTGTTTTGAAGGGTTTTTTAGCAGCTTTCTAATACATCTCGAGCAGCTAGCAGTACAGCAGTTCTTTTAAAGCAAAGTGGTTTATAAAATGTGGTTGCAGTATCACAAGACCTACTCTACATTATCACTCTCCTGACTGCAGACACTATTTAAGATACTGCCTATTCTTCAACTACAGTTTCAGAATGTCTGAATCATCAAGGTCAGACAAGCTGGAGACTGTCTAATACAACCATGGACTCAAACTGGAGTCAGCTGGAACAGGTGCCAAAGGCTGTGTCCAGTCAGATTTTCGGTTCCTTTAAGGATGGAGACTCCACACAGCCTCTCTAGGCAACATGTGCCAGGGTGTGACCACCCGAATAGTAAAAAAGTTCTTATTTTTAACTTTTTTAACTGGAATTTCCTGTATTTCACCTTGTGCCCTCTGCATGCCACTGGGCATCACTAAGAAGAGTGTGGCTTTGCCTTCTTGACACTACCATCCCCCCACCCACACCAATCAGGTACTTAAAAACACACTGCTAAAATCCCTGAGCCTTCTGTTCTCCAGGCTGAGCAGTCCCAGCTTTCTCAGCCTTTCCGTGTATGACAGAGGTTCCTGTCATGATCACAGCCCTTTGCGAATTCACTCCTGTATGTTCATGTCTCCCTTGCACTAGGAGACCCTACAGCTGGACCCAGTACTCCCCCAACCTGCTGACAATACTCCTAATGCAGCCCAGGAGGCTCTTGGGACCACAGCCATGTGGTCTATCAAGCACTGCTTCCTTCCAGTTTTGCTTCTGTCTACAAGTTTGCTGATGGTGCACCACAACACTGTCCCAGTTAGAAAAAGTTTCCAGGATTATTACTCTATCACCTTCCCCAGAGGTCAAGATGAGGCTGACTGACTTGCAGTTCCCCAGGTCTCCTCCTTACTCTAGAGAGTGACATTGGCTTTTTTCCAGGATCTCAGCCAGTCATCATGACTTTTCAAAGATTGAGTGGCCTTACAAAGAAAGTATCCAGCTCCCAGCTCTTGCAGGTGCATCCCATCAGGTCCCTTTAGAGATAGTTATGATCAGTGAAAAAGAAGGATGCAAATACTCAAACCAGATTTTACCTGTGACATTAACTCTGTCACCTGGCTGCACTTTATCAACAAGGTCATTGTGAGCAAACAGCACAACTGTATGTGGGGTCTGCCCAGCTGGCATATCTTCAGGAGACTCCTGCAGTTTGATCTAGCAAAAGAAAAAGAAAAACCACTTAAGTTTCAGTTTCAAAAACCCGAAGCTTTTCCACAGAGCAGACCAAAGATTTTTGTATTAGCACAGTCTTCAGCATCATTTGAATGAGGAACATTGCTGAAGAACAACATATCCCCACCCAAACCGCAAAACTGATTACTGATTAAAAGACATGATGAAAATGAGAATTCTGCTGATTGCTGGTGTGGCTAAAATGCTGTTACATACAAGGCTCATCTAGTCTAGATAAAAAAGGACATACTATATATAAAAGGGCTTCCATGTACAAACATTAAGAAGTGTACATACTTCATTTCATCCTTTTAATGCATTTCTTCTCCAAAGCAGATTTACCATTTCACTAAGTTTTTTCACCCACTTTCATGTTCCAAAACACTTCCGCTTTCCAAAACATTCAGTCACAAGATACATAATTCATACTACTGATGATTTTAGGAGGGTGGAGGAGAAAAAAAAATAAAAACTGTTTCATTTAGCCACTACTAAGCCAACATACCATCTGTTTGTCAGAGAACATGGATCGATTGTGAATCAATGCCATACTGTGCGTTGTGTTACAGTTCTTGCACACTGATGGTTCAGCAATCCTGCCACGATCGATTTCTACTCTGGTGGTGAAAGCGCAAACCTGGCATTTAAAGAATGCTTCCTGCATCTCAGGAATTAACTGAGAGCTTCTGATGACCATGCCACTGATGGTGATGAGTTGATCAATGTCTACAAAATTATAGAGACTCTTGTCATGACTTCGTACTCCTAAAATTTAAATAACCTTCAAAATTTCATGTTAGATTAGTTTTTAGACAGGAGGTAGACATTCAGTTAGCTACTTGTATTTTGTTTCAGAAAAAGCAAAAAGAATCATAAATGCATAGTACAAATATACAGGAGTATTTACACAAAAGAAAGAATTCTTTGCAGTCGCAGAACTAAGAACTTGAGTAGCTGATGATAGGAAAGATTCCCTTTATGAATAGATCATTCTGCATATGGGCTCTAAAGTATTTGTTTCTGAAACAGACATATGAACAGAAGACACTGGTCTGCATGGACCACAAGTAGTTTTATATGGTGTTAATGTAATTCTAGGCTAGCATTCATTAAGAATATATAAATCTTTTAAGATCCTTTTCTGACATGGTAAGCAAAGAGTTTACCTTCAGGGTTTAGACTTCTCATATTCCTAGTCTTCAATGCATTATATGGCCTTACTTGAATTTGATGTTCTAGTATTGAATCAGGGTAACGATCAAAAAATATCTCATTGGCAGCCATGTCAAATGTTGGGATAACTTCCTGTATAAAATTGTTAAAAACAGTTAAGCTTACAAATTAAAAAAAAATAATCACAGAGTGAAGTAATTTTGCATAAAGCATTTAATGTGCTGCTGATCAGCCACAAATTACTAAAAAGTTACGCCATCTGAGCATTTTCCTATGTAACAGAAAACTTGCTGTTCAGATTTATTCATTTACTTCAGTATTGCAAGGGGAAGGAGGGAAGCACAAGACTAGATATTGCAGATCACTGGTTAACTTTGCATGCATGAGGCACCCACTGTATCCATGATCAACTACTATGATACGAGACATTTTATATTAAGTAAAATAAAGAAGCCACTGAGATGGCACCGAACATACAAAGTACACATTGCATTTAAACAAACATATTAAGTCCCAAAAATATGAAAGGGCCACTTGAAAGCCAGAAAACAAGTGCACTACTTCACCTGAGGGTAGCAGATCAGTTGCCTGTAGAGATTTTCATCAAATGATCTTAGATGATCACAGTTTACGTTCAGGAATGGTTCCCCAACAATATTAATCTACAAGGGAGTTTAGAAATCTTTAGCTCAATGGTATGCAAGACTGAAAAAGAAAAGTTAGATTTCAGTGCCTTACAAGTACCTCTTGAAGTCGCTGCATATAGCGTGGCTCATTAAGATCCAAGCCAATGTCTTCATCCTCTTTATCTAGTGGATCGATAAAGCGCTGAAGAAATCTCTAAATGTTAGGGGTAACAGGGAGATAGATAGGAAAGATAAGCAGAATAAGTAGTACAAACGCTTACTTTGTATCAGATTCAACTAATATTTAAGTCAAACTAGCTTCTTATTAAAAAAAAAGAAAAGCAGGTTGTTAACCTACCTGGAATTTTTCTTTGCATGAGGCTACATTAACATCGGTTCCCCAAATAACAAGCCTTTGTCCAAGAGATTGCTTGGTTGCCACTATATCCTCAGCCAGCTGCATGGAAACAAATTGAGCATACGCAAATACGGGTACGTCTTTAAAAAGAAGTTGTCAGATACAAGATCTGAGACATATACCTACCCCGTCCGAGTGTAAATCAACTTGTCTGGCTTTACGGGCAGACCCAAGATCTGGCCTCTGCCTAACGGGAGTTCCTCGGACACCGCTTCGTGGAGTACCCTCTACCCTGGAGCTGGGTGTGCCGTAAGTCAAAGGGGAACTGATATCGAAGTCAAGAGGAATAGCTATAAAGGGAAGTGTTTTGTAATGATTATTAAGACATTTTACACTGAGAGAAGACTAAAATTCAGCCTCTGCATTTGTCTCATAGTTCTTTTAAGTCTGCTGTCATAAAGTGAGTGGCATCAATTCCAGTGTTTTGTCAAAACAATAAAGGCGTTGCAAGTCTATCTAGAACTTCTCTTTGCATTAACATCTCAAAGATCCCAAGTGCTAGTAAAGCTTCACTAGAAAACTTTTGAGCAGTACTGCAATTTAAAACTACATTGGTGTTCAAGCACAAAAACATACAGTATTTTAGATGAAACACATTTTTCAGTATTTTGGAGGCTGTAAAGCAAGTGACACAATTAAAAGCTACTGGAATTGAAAACGATCCTATATATAAAAGCAAGTAAAGCTTTTTATGGCTAGCAACCTACTTCTTTCTGCAGTAATAGCTTTATTACTTCTAGAAATACATGAGAGAAAAAAATTAAGGTATAATACTCCCATGATAACTGGAAGCTACAATAGCGATCTGCACCCCTGACGCTGACTGAGCTTCTGTAGTGTCTAATACGCTAAAGTCAAATGAGAAACTTCAGACAACACTAATTTTCTCCTCAAGTATTTTCCAGCCAGGTCCATTCTGTGTACCAGCTCGCCACAGAGCAGCGCAGGCAGCTCCCAGGCTGCATCACGGCGGCCAGCCCAGCCCCGGAGCG